>NW_010301477.1:67485-122202 GCF_000700745.2 Antrostomus carolinensis
AATTTCAGGTACTGTGTATCCTGAACTGGAGTATGTGTCTTATATGGATTGTTTATAGTTCCAGTAATTATTTTTTAAAAAATATATTTTAAGTAGAGATGCCTTGTGAGAGAAAATAGCATTCAGCCTTTTACTTATTTGGGTTTATTGGGCTGATATTCAGAGAGAGAATTCGCTAGCAAAACAACCAGTTTTAGAAATACAATATCAGGGCTTTAACAGTGATTTATTAATTCTGGCATTATTACAGGGAATGAATGTATTTTCTATAACGATTATTCAATATGGATTGCTATATCTATACTGTGCATTATTGCTATTACAAAACTTCTAAGCTGCTTGCATTTGTGAAAAAATCTTTAGATTTTTCTTATGAAAACATTCTTTGTACAAGGTATTATTTTGTTCTATGTGTTTGGGGGGAGGAAAAGAAGTAATTCTAACATTTTTTTTTCTTTACCGAGTTACCCTGTGTATAGCACATCTGAGAAGAAAGCTGACTGTGCAATATTCATACACAAAACAGGGACTTGATATTGCCAGTGACGCATACAAAAGTGTGTCGGAGGAGGCTTTCCATTTGATAACCATGACATGGCACACATCTGTTAAACAGCTGAAAGATACAGATGGAAATACATACCTCAACTTAATATGGCAAGAAGTTGATTCTAAAATGTGATAACAAATATAATAGTAAGTGTTCCATATACTGATTATTTACTGGTTATCTTCAGAGGAAATATAAAAGCTGCTTTTTAAAGGTTAGTTGTTCATCGGTATATCAGCAAATGAAGTTCAAAGGTGGGGGACAAATAAAGTACAAATAATAATTTAAAGTACTTGTACACTGTGATATGAATTAGCTGTAACCATAACTCAGAGAATTTTCCTTGAAGTGTTTGGAAAGTTTGTAGTGTGCCGTTATTAGAGATTATGTCTTGATTTAACTGGACTTCAGGTTCTAGAGTAAAGTAGAAGAAGGTGAAAACTTGGGGAATTTTTTGACTGTGTTAATTCAATTCAGACTGTGAAATTTCATCTGCTGGAATTCTGTTTTATTTAAGACTTAGTTAATTCATTACCTAATGTCTTGACAAAAACAAACAAAAAACCCTCACAAAACCCCACTTAATTTAACAGCTTGTTTATTGACTTATTCAGTTGCAAGACTAAAGGAAAATGGATGTTGAGGCAATCCACTCCTTCACGCAGCATAGGCCTAAGACTGCCTGGACCTGAGATGGTTCCTCTCTGCATGTCACGTTTTGATGTGGAAGGGAGGTAGGCAGAGGGGAATTGGAGGCTGGCATCTCAGTCATAATTTTGTGTGGTGTCGTGTCCCATCTGGTTTTGTTGTTTTGTCCGTATAAGACATGAGCTCTTTGGAGATGCCCCATTCAGGTCAAAGCCCAGGAAACACAGAGAAGGTAGGAGAGGTCCTAGCACCAGTGGAGAGAAGGTAGAGAGTCTGAAGTATATTAATCCTGATTTTTAAAATGCTTTTCTGATTGTTGTGAAGACTATAAACACATTTTGTGACATTTTTATGTTCACGGTGAGTGCATCAGTTCTGTATCCCTTGTTTGCAAGCAATAAAATTCTAAATACCTGAAGATTTTTGCCTTGGTGTGGGACACAAGTATCTGGAATTGCTGTATCTGTATTTGGAGTTGTTGACAACATTGTTAGATCAAATCAAGAGCTGGGAAATATTTTTGCAGCTGTGGTAAGATGTTCCAACACACTTGAGCCTTTAAGATGGAGCATTTTTGGAGTATAGGGATTAAGGGAGCTAGATGGGGCAGGGGGAAGAGGAGTGTTTAAGGAGAAAGCGAAGAGGCAGCGGGTGCATGGAGTCTGCAGGAGACCCCAGCAAGCTGTTGGACATATCCAGAAAGACCCTGAGAAGTTCTTGTTCTGTGATGGACAAAGCCTTTGGTAAAATGGTTTTCTGAATGAAGAATTTTTTATTTTTATCCAGTTGATGTATAAATGCTTGCCTTGCTCTTACTACTTAAATTTTCCTTTAGAGCTAATTTATGAACAAATTTGGCTGGTTCTTATTGGGCACTGGTGTCAACAAATGTGCTATGCTTTCAGGCACAGCCTAAGTCTGAAAAGACATGGGGTTCTTTCTTATTCCTAAATCCATGCCTGGACAGGAATATCTCAGAGGGATGGTGGAAAAGCAAGCAACTAGGAATCCTTTTTTATATAAACCCGCAGAAGTAAAATTTTCTAGTGCATTTTTGTCTTTTAAACACTATTACATTGATAATGCCATAAGATAGTATTTTGGAAGGGAAAAGTTCTGATATAGATTGGCAAAAGGAGAATATTAGCTAAACCCATCTGCTTTTATTGTAGTTGTTGTGATACTTTGTCAGATATTTGAGTTATTTAGTTTTGAAAACACTAGAGAAAAACAAGCAAAATTGACAGTGGTGTGTTTTCCTGACCAGAAGCAGCAGGAGCATTTTAAATGGGCAAGAGGATTAGGTTTCAGAGAGGTGTCTTTACGTTTGGCCTCTGACTCTAATTCAGGTTGTCCTTGGGGAAGCTTCGGTGACTTTCACTGAGACACGAGTCTTTAAGAAAAAATTGTATGATTGTTTCTTGCAGTCAAGCATGACTTCTGGGTTTTGTGGTGTTTATATAGGGAGACAACATAACCCCCTTTCCTGCTGCATTGGCATTCTTTTCTGGTTTTGTTTTATTTTTCTCTGTAGTTGATAATATGACATAATTGTCATCTTTTAATTCAGACAAATGTGTGTATACATAGTCTTCATTTTCGGTGACGAGCAAAGTAGATTAGTGAAGATGTTTGCAGATAAGGTTTGCTACACCTCACTTTAGCCTGTTATGTTTACCTTCAATCTTTTGCATCTTTTGATTGCAAAATGCAATCAAAATTGCATTTTGAACTGTGAAGTCAGAATCTGCAAAGGTGAGATAGCTCACTGTATAAATTTATGATGTTAAACTCATTAGAATTTTGTACTTGCTTTGAGATTTAAATTTGTGGGTTGATTTTTGGTTTTTTCCCTCCTCTGGTAGTTTAAAGTAGAGAGAGTATAGATAATATGGCTTGCTATCTACACATGTATGTAAATAAATGCATGTATTTGGAAGAAGTAGTACAGAAACCTGAAAAGAGTTTTGGGGGACCTAGATCAGCAGTCAACAGTAGCTCTTTGTGTAGTGCTATGAAAAAAATCAGGGTTATGGCTAGGAGGAAATATGTGATTTTGTGGGTATGACCAATGTTGGTGTACTGCACACACATCTGGTGTCCGTGCTTTCAACGCACTGATGAAGATTTGGGAGGAATGGAGAAAAGTGCCACAAAAAGACTCATGACTTAAGATGTAGTCTTACAGTAGGTGACTTAGATTTCAATCATTTTATTCTATCAGAGAGAAGGTGGGAGGTGAACTTACAGTATGTATATAGGGGAAAAATAATACCAGGTACAAAACACCTCCTTTCCTCTAGAGGAAGAAAAATGTAAGAAGCTGAAATGGCTGCATGCTGAGGTCAGGCTCATTCAAATTAGCAGTAAAACACACTTATTTATCTTTAACAGCAAGGCTATTAATCATTGCAACAAATTACTGAGAAAAGTGGTGGGAACAGACAATTGCCATAAATTATAACTCTCTGAGGAATTACCACTGGATTCAGTTATTGGTTTCACCAAAGAGGCATATTATGAAATCCAAATACATTATCTGAAGGAAATTGAACTCAAGCAGTAGCGCGATCCACATAACGCTGGAATATTATCAGCTGTGTGGTACTGAAGCATAGTCATAATTGTAATCATAGCTAGCTACATCTCCACCATTTGTTTTTACTTCATAACAGTATCGTTAAAATGATTTCTTGTCCTCTTGTCTTTTTTTCAAGGAATGTTAAGGAAATGAAAGTTGTTGGATTTTCACGCTCAAATGGAGATGAGGGTAACGCAAATTTCACAGTTTCACTTACCTTTGCAAGGAGTCAGTATCATTTTTTTGTCAATATTATCTGGTGTCTTTTGGCTTTATTACATGTCCTTCTCAAATGCCAAATAGTGATTGGTCTAATCACGCTTTTACACCACTGTGTAAACAGCAGGCTGCATAAAACTCTGTTTCTAGCCAATTCTGTTAAAGACAAAGCTGTTTCATTTGTGGGCTATTTAATTTAAATCAATTTCTTACGAGTCTATGGATAACTTCCTCTTCTGATATTTTATATTTAGGTAAGTTTGATTTGATGTAGGATCTATTAATCATGATAAATATAATTAAACCCAACTCAGAGTATTTTGGATCCTTTCTAAGACAGATACCAGTTTTCCTAGCATGCTACTCAGTCATCCAGATAGCTGGTCAAGAATGAGAGTTCAGAGCCAGCAACAACAAAGAAACCAACCAGGTAGTTAAAATAAATTTCCTTAAGGATTTCTGTGTCTCGAAAAAAAAATCGGAATGTAGATGGAGAGTAGCTTAAAAAAACCCCACCAAACTCCTCAGCAAATGAAGGAAACTTAGTTTTGTACACCCTGCTTTAATTAGGCAGTAGCATTTGTGTCCAAAAGAAGACAAGCAGTTTGTTGTCCCTTTGGGATGAATGCCTTCTGGGCATGTTTCTTGAGGGACACATTCCTCAGGAGCCAAAATGCAAGTAAAGCATGGATTACATTCTTTCCTTGGAGATTTTTATAGCTGTGGTGACTTTTTTTCTGAAACCATTCAGGAGTTATGCTTGAAATACAACCTGTGCTCTCTTTTTCTGAGTATGTGGCCCCTTTCCTGCAGACTATGTGTCACTTAGATAAGCCAGTCCTACTGCCCTGGCAGAAATATCTGATCATAGACCTCACTATTAAATAAACTAGTTCACCCTCTCAGTAACTGGCTTGATTTAAATGCTTAGCTGTGAAAATCATATACTCTGTCAGCCTCTTCAATTGCTGTGTAAAGCCTTCATCAAAACCAGTTAATACAGATTACTGATTTTGTTATAATGCTGAAAAGAGCACTGCATTACCCATGGTACTATAGCAGTTAGAGTAGAGGCTGAAAGTATAAATTTCATTAGTGATAGTGGTGATTACAATAGCAGTACAGATCAGAAAATTTTAAGGACGTTAGCCAATTTTTACAAGACTCTGACATGCATGGTTTTGTCTAGGTGTCAAAACACTGGCTTCTGTGCCCATTACATTCAGATTTAAACTGTTGGTCTTTCCCATCTTTCTTTTAATTCATGAAGAAGCAAAGGCAATGTTCTTAGATGCATCACTGCACACTTATGAGGACTGAGTTCTGGTTTTTGGTTCTATTATATTGTTCAGTGGAAATAAAAGCCAATGCAATCCCTCTAAACAAAACAAAGCAAAACACCCAGCAACAAATTTCTAGTGGATATGTGTAGTAACTTAAAGGTTATTAAACAGGACAACCCCAACCCATTTCATTTAGACAGCTGCCTAACAAATTGACAAACAATCTCAAAGTGGTGGAAAATATGCAGAGTAGAGTACAGTGGATTGATTGGTTCTGTTCTTTAGCATCAGGTGGTTTGCAAAGAGGAGAGATGAATTCTTCTGTTCAACTTTTTTTGCACATTTAACTTAAATACTGCAGATAAAAATAATACTTTTAGTAGGAAGCAATGCTTCTGATATTCTGCAAACTGCAAATTTTTATGTCAAACAAGGTGAAGCAAGGAGAAATTTAAGTGAAGTGCTTGCAGTCTTGCCATCTGGCAGAGGTCAGTGCCAGATGCAGTGAATCGAGATTTAAAAAATTCCAAGTTTTTTTAGGGAACTGTGGAATTCTCTGCTCTTATATCTTGTTTCAAACACCAGATAGTTAGAAATGAGCTTAAGCCTTGAAGTTGCATTTATATCTCCTATATATCTTCCATGCCTGCTCTCCTGAGAGGATGTAGCATCTCCCTCCTTGGAGATATTCAGAAATAGCCTGGGCAAGTTCCTGAGCAACCTGATATAATTGCTTTGAGCAGGAGTTTGGATTATATGACCTCCAGAGGTCCACTCCAAGCTGACTTGTACTATGATGCCATGATTCTTTCTGTCTTCCAGATATCCAAGTCAAAAGCAACAAGAGAAGGGTTGCTGGGAAAAGCAAACATGTGCTTGGGTTTTTTTTTGGTTGTTATTTTTTTTTCCTGTTAGCACATCCTTGTTAAAGCTCAAATTAATAATAATGTTATAATTTTGCCTAAATATTAAAGTAGCAGGTGAACTTGGGAAGACAGGAGCTGCCATAACTTTGAGGTTGAAATCAAGGAGAAAGGGAGATGATTATGGAGAACATGGTCAACGGGAGATTTAGGCTGGTATCACTAGCTGGTATGAATATGAATGGAATGGCCACAAAAGGGAATGCAAAAGCTGTCAAGTATCAGGTATATTTGGAAAGTAAGTTCATTACGAGTCGTAACAGTTTTCAAACCAACTCTGAGGAATTTTACATTTCTAAACGTTCTACAGCAGATTCTTATTCCTTCAAATTATCATGGTTATCAATAACAGTTATGAGCTAGTGGGTTGTTTGTGGTGACAAGAGGGGATTGTAGTACATTGCATGTGTGCTCATTATGCTAGTCTCCAAAAGGTTAACAATTAGATGAGTTGTAAAAAAAAAAATTAAAAAAATTATGGAAGAGAGAAACTATCTCTAAAATTGCCTAACAAACACTCAAGGCAATTTTAAAGCCTTTCAATAATAAGTTGGGAGGAAGGGGTTTTTGGTTTTTTTTTTCTTCTTAAGCATTTATTACATGCGGCAATAAATCTGATTTAAGTGACATAATGCTGGTGTCCAGCAATTAACCTGTGCTTCTAGATTAATTCTGCTTTTGTCTGTGTGGCCTTGACTTGACTAATTGGCTGCCTTTCCTTTTTGTGTTCTGTTGTGATTGTATGATGACAGTGATTCAGCGTGTACAACATAGGCATAAAAAAATAATGTAATGCTCCACTTACTCAGCAGGCGTGATTGACACTCTCTTGGGTGACTGTTGCGGTAGTGCCGGTCGGAGCAGCACGTTGGCAGTTGCTGTGCAGTAACAGTGAAGCCAAGACAACTGTGCTAGTACAATGTCTTTTTGAAAGTCAGAACCTGGTAAAATTGTTGAGCATGATTGACAGCTTGAATTAGATAGATCTCTTGATGGGTTTCTAGAATAAGAAAACACATAGTAAAGAGTGGCGACTCCTCCTGCAAGTGGAGAACTAATCCTTTACATTTACATGCGAATGAAAACTAGGTTTGTTGGTTTTGCACCATCTGTTCTGTATAAAGCAAGATCAAATGCTCATTAATTAATCACGTTTTAGAAAAAAAATCTCACTTAAAAAAACGAATAAGTTACTATCAAAAGCATCTAAAATTATTCTTCTTTTGTGACTTCCAGTAAGCTGCTGGGTTTGCCATGTTTTTGTGTTATCACTCCTCCAACTTTACTGTTGACTGAAAGTACACTGGGATCATTTTTCAGGAGCATTTTTATGTCTTGGGATCATGGAATAAACCAGAAGTGTTCAGGAGAAGATTGCAAAGAGAAAATTATTTCTAAAATAAATTACCTTGCTTTACTGCAGGGTGAATTATTTTATGTTTTCCAAGTTTCTGCTTAGACAGGAAACAATAGCTTTGTGAAACACTAGCTGGCTGAAAGTAAAGCAGCAGGGCAATTTCTTTAGAGTATTTTCTGCAGATAAATGTTAAATAAAAATATATTATTTAGATTTCACAGCCTATTTCAGAAAGCACTTCCCCAGCTTGCCAGTGCCGCTGTTTGCAAGCAAGGCATTTTTGCTTTTGCTTTCTTTGTCACAAGGACTTTGTTTCACGGTTAAGAAGAGATGCTTGTGAGCTCACTTCTACAGAGCTCTGCTCCTTTTGAGCAAAGGCAGCTCCAGGAACAAAAGGTTTGCAGGATTAGATCCCAGTTCCCAAAACTGCCTTGCAAACCTTCATAGCCAGATGGTGGTAGGAAAGAGAATTCTGCCCAGACAGCACAAGTCAACATAAAAAGGAAATATTCCTTATCATAATTTTCCTTTCTGAAAACAAACATTTTAAAGAACGTTTTTTGGGGGGTGGAGGCAAGTGGGGGGAACACGACACAACAAAAAACCTAACTCCTGAATATTAACAACTTTGAACTATATTTTCTAATATTTTTTTACTGTTTCATTAGCAAATTGTAAACAGTGCTTTGCCTATTTACTCAATAATACTTTTTTTTTTCTTCTCATAGTTACATCAAGGGGCAGTTCAATAGAAATTGGGTTGCTGAAAATGCACAGAAGGTTTTTCTTGCATAAAATCTTTGTAAAGAAATAGCAGTTTAAGGTGTGCTGGAGACATAAGGGAAAAGGATTCCTTACACAGGGACAGGTATTACATTTTAATAGTTACTTGGCATTGATCATTGAAAAACAAATTGAGAAGTTTTATAACTGTATTTAGTCAGGTTTTTGCAGGTGGCTGAGTGACTTAAGTAACAAAGTTTCATTGAAATTCAGAGGTGGTAAAAATTCATAGTAATCACATATCTAACTTAAAAAAGAATTTACCTGTTTCCCACCTTACCAGCATTTAGAGAGTTCTAAGTACCTTTGAACTGCTAATGTCAAATGAATTGGTTTTTGCCCAATTGTGTTATTTTGGACTGCATTTATGAAGAAAACAAGCTTTCCTATATTCTCAACTTGTGTTCTTAACTTTATATGAACCAATGAAGAAAATGAAGCCAAATTACTAAACAAATTTCCAAGTGGTTAAATAAAATGTTTCTGTACAATAGAAGCCCAAAATTTGGACATTTGGAGTAAAAAAAAAAGATAAGCACCAGAATTGTTTCATTGTCAGGTCAAGAGACAGACAATAGATGCATTGTATGATACAGTGTCATTTCTGGGTTTAAACTACTTCATGATTTTTGTTTCAGCCAAACATCATATATGTTATATGACAGATATATGTCACCATATGATATATACATAGTGTGATATATTTTTGTATATATTGATTTTGTGAAAGGAACAGAGCCAGAGCAAAGTGCAACACACAGTTATTACTCAGTTGTGATCCAAATTGAAATTCAAGGCTTTGCTGTTTGCTGGGAGCGGGCTGGAGGATAGGGGGTTTCACCCAGGGGCTACAGGAGCCATATGGGGTGAAATGGGAACAGAGGCAAATCAAATTGAGAATGTTTCAGTAGGTGTGCAGAGAGAGAGGGTGCATTTTGATGGGGATTTTATCTGCATGTGGGGAAATGCAGTGTATGCACCTATGTGCACAAGTATCTGTGTGTATCTGTGTGTAGATGCACATGTCTGTGTAAATGTTTTAAGTGAGTATCATGGTTACTACTTGCAGTTTTCAGTTCTTAGTCATCAGAAGTGAATGTGGCACTAGCTTTATTCACTGTCTGAATCTCTCTTCTGTGCTTACTATTTGTTTATTATAGACTGTGTTCCACATTTGGTCACTTCATTTTGTATGGTAATATTTATGCTGCCTGACTTGGAGGACTTGAAATTTTATGGACAGTAGAAAGGAAGAGAAGCTTTAATGTTATCCATAGAAAACTCTCGTTTTACCACACTGCTCCAACTTGAGCATTTTGCATAATACTCGTAACATCCTACGCTTCCAAATATATTATCTATAAACAAAACCATAAAAAGATGTTTATAAATGTGTATTGGAGAGAAATGTAAAATGTATCATCTAAGCTAACTGGTGATTTATGTTCAAATAAATGTTTATAAACACTTTCTTCATAGTGTTGAATGGTTAGGCTCACTGTTAAGGTGGGTAAAAAGTGTATACATGTGTGTATAAATATATGTTATATATTCTTTTTTTAATATAGTCTTTATAAGATAACTGTTGTTTTAGATGTTGAGTCTTCCATTCTGATTTAATATATCCATGCCACTAATATTTAAGTCAAAGGTTCACTTTTTTCCCCCATCACAATTAACTTTATAATTGACTTTACACAATTAATCTTCACCATTGCAGTTCTGGGCAGGTTTCCTAGGAATTTTGTAATGTCAGGCTTTCCCTGTGTTTACTCTTGCAGTCTGATGCTTGTTGATAGGTTTTGTTCATCTGGAGGAGTGAGTGTAAAGAGGTCATGCCAGCTTTTCCTCTCTCCTCCTAGACTGTATATATCCTTTCAATTTAAACTCAGAGGAAAAAAAAAGGGGGAAAAAAAGGTGGATTTCTACAGCAAAGCTAAACTGGAAAAATCAATGGAATTTATTATCATGGGATGTCTAATCTCTAAAGCTAATACAAAACTTCACAGCTATTGATTACATGCTAAGGATACACAAACTGTTAATCATGCATGGAGGCAATAGAATAAACATACTATCAAAAGGGAATGGGCAAATAATAGTCAGTAGTGCAGTTATATTAAGCTCTCTACTTATGAAGCAAGGACAGCTATATTTTGCATCCAAAAAGATACATCCTAAAATATATTGAATATCCCCTCATTGCTACTGAAACTAATGTAGTACAGCTGATTATCTATGTAATAATTCAGATGTTTTCTTCAGTTCCTTGAGGTACGTGGTCAGTAAGAGATTTGTAAGCTGGCTTAATAAGTCAGTTGCTAGATAAAGTGAGAAGAGAAAAAGCTCATAGATTTTAATGCAATTGCATTATAACCTTCATTTGCAACCAAATAAATCTCTAGTGCTAGTACAGCATAAATGCCATTGTTTCATTTATTCTGGATTCGTATTTCACATGACAAATAGATGGACTTACGAATGTACACAAAGTGGGTTCTTTTTGTGTTTGAATCCAAATTTGTTTTGTATCTCGTATGTGTTACACATCTGAGAAAGGAGATCAATCCCTTTGATTTTTATTGGGTACCTGTTAATTTTTCATTTTCTTTCAGACAGCTGAAATTACTTCAAATGGTACAACTTATGTCAACTTCATCAGATTTCTCGTTCTTTGATGTTCACTATTTCTTAATGCTTCTAAATTTAAAAAGATTGAAGGCCTGAGTTTTCAGATTTATCTGCCTATAAACTGCTGACATGGAACAAGATTTGGAAAAAAACAACCAAACAAAGTGTACCTCAGACTTTCCAGCCTGTGTTTATGTACATGCAGGTGTCCTGGTTTTTGTATGTTCTGAGTATGAGGGTGAATATTCCAACACTGGAATATCTGGAATAATAACTTACTCCAATAACATATGTAAAGTCCATATTGATCCAGTTGGTAATATGATGTTGTGTGGGTTTGGCTTGAAATACACATAAGTAGGTAGGAAAGAGCCCCTGACTGAAGATAAGTAGTTAATGAACTATCATTAAGTATTTGTTAAAGGATTGAGACCAGTGGTGTTAATTTATTTTTGCCTTTAACTCTACTGAGAAATTGTCAAAAATCTGACAGAGTTACAGGCAAGAAACTTGAGTAGAATTTTAAAGAATTATTCTGTTATAAATACAGACTGGTTCAAGGAAATCAGACTGAATTGCTTGGCATTCTTGGGATGTCTGAATAAATTGGATCTTCCTGTGCTTGCATCATACAGTTAAATAATAGAGTTACTGGCAGTTAGTCTGAACTAAATTCTTTTGCATTTGTAAATTAATAATCCTTGAAACAGAGGGGTTTCATCATGGATATTCTAGGACAGCTCACCTTACCTAGGGATTTTTGTTAGCTCTGTTCATAACATAACTAAGTATAAGCATATAAGTACTTATATATACATGTAAGTACATAAGTATGGGATGCTCCTTTGACAGGCAGCAGATCACCCACAGAAATGCAGAAGTGATCATGGTCGATGCGCATAGTTCTTGCTCAGACTTTAATTGTTTGTGGAAACAAACTAACTCTAGTCCAGTCCTTTTCAATGAGTGATACACTTTTATATACAGCATTCCAGGTTTATGATGTGAAGGATCTTAGTAGCTATAAAAATCTTTCTGATTCATCACTCACTAATAACAAAAGTAATAATTGAGAGTAATTCCGCTGAAATGAGCAAGAGAAGAACCTTTGTTTATTACTTTCTTACTGCACTTTTGACAGCTATTCTGGTTTGGGTTTTACTTCCTCCAGTGGTTTCCTCTCATACCATTCTTCCATGCTCTTATCAGGGGTCGTTTTAGAAGAATTCTTTACAGCGGTAGGACTGTAACTTTTTTTACTTTTTTTTTTTTTTTTTTTTTTTTTTTTTTTTTTTTTTTTTTTTTTTTTTTTTTTTTTTTAGTTTTGGGAACATTTTGTTTTTGTAGGACTTTGCGTGAACCAAGGAAGCAGCAGGAGACGCAGTGACATCTTAGAATAATCCTCTTTTATTTCCCACGTGGCAAGGAAACACCTATTGTGGAAAGGTCAGGGGAAGCCACAGGACAGAGAGGCTCATGTTCTCATAAAGAAGAGTTTGAGGAATTCCAGTGGCTGTTCAGACTGAGAATATTAGCAGGAAAATGAGGACATCTCTTTCTGTGTCATTTTTATTTTAAAATATAAGGGCAATATAATTAAAGGAGCCTCTATAAGAGGCTCCTTTAAACCACTGTGTTTTAAATTACAGGGTTACTATCTTAAACCAAATTTACTCTACTTCTTTAATACTTGTCATACATTTTCTTTTGTATGTCAGAGTTTTTATTTAATATAAGTCCCATATTTCTTTGCAGTTCCCTCAAACTTTAGGCAAATTTATGCATTATCTCACCCTCCAAGTCCAGTTAGTTTTCACCTCCTGTGTCACCAATGCAGGTCTCCTGCATCACTCTTAAACTTTATATGAATTTCCGTCAGTGTGGTTAAAGGAGAAATTTGAAGTCAGCTCCTCAGTGTAATGCCATACCAGAAAGAGTGGGAGGGGGGGTAAGATCCAAAAGCCAACCCCAATTAAAGAATTGTATACACAGATAGGATATAGACCATAGAAAGTATGTGGTGGTGTTCAAGAAGCACCACCTTTATCTGAAATGTTTATGCTTTAAAAGTGGTCTGATGGTTTTCCATTTCATGTGAACAAATGTGTGCTCTGTCAGCTGGTCAGAAGATCTAATTCCCCCTCCCCAAACGGAAACAAAACTGTGTCTTGCAATTAACATTTAGGATTTCTAAGGAAAGTCAGCAAAAGCAAAGGACTTGTCATGCTTTACTTAGCCTCGTTTTATGGGATTTTTGTCACAGCTTTGTGAAATCTGTTTCTCTCTGATTGACAGCAGGTTAATACAAATTATAATAAAATAAGTTCTGAGGAAATGTATGCTCTCACTTGGCTTCTTGTGCGACTGTGAAGGCTTTTGTTTTCACTGCCATCTCTGTGTAAGTGAAGATAATCTCTACAAAGGGGCTCTGATATTGACCTGTTGTATCACGTGTTGCTTATCAAGCACTGAAGAAATTGAGTTTCATTTTATCTGTTATCTGGAGCGTCTTATTAAATTATCCTGCAGTTGAGAGGTGGTATGGGGTCAACAGGTTCTGTCTCTTTTGCCATCTATCCCTGGATTATTAACCTTTTGAGATTTACTAAAGCTGTTCTTTATTTTATCCCATAAAGTTGGGTTAAATCTTCTTGATCCATAAATTGTTGCGAGTGAGTGCCACATGCATGTAATTCCTTTTACTTAATGCAGTTTCTGGATAAGGAACGATGACTTAGTAATCTGTATATGTGTAGAGATCTCTTTTATTATTCTGGTTTTTTTTTCTGTTCTTTTGATACTCTCCCAGTGCCTCTGATGTTAATTGGTTCAGTGAGAATAAGAACAGTCAGATCAGATGATGGATCTGAGTCAAGTTGGTAGTATTCATTTGCCAAAAGATAAAGGGAGGGTGATGAGGAGGCAGATAGCGGAGTTGGGTAATGCCAGGCATGGAGACCAAAGGGCAGAGAGAGAAGCTGGTGGCTGTAAGCAGAGATGGCAGTGGAGTGGAGGTTGTGGCAGCAGCCCATGGGCAGGAAGGATCTGGTGGAAGGGAGCCTTCCCTCAGCAGAGGGACTCGGGAGAATATAAAGGTCAGCCCTACCATCACCACCACCAAATCGCCCATATGCCTTTTTTGCCTAGTTTCTGTTGGAAGATGTGACTACCAGTCAGGATGTTCACGTTTATAAGAGCTTGATACACTCATAGGATATTGAATTCCCTGCAACAGTAGAGAGTACTTTCTGCTATCACCAAAAAGAACTGCCTCCAGTGTTAAATATATTTTCTGCTGGAGAAAAAGGCTTGAAAAAAGAAATTATGAATACCCCATTCCCCAAAATTTTAATTATAAATACCAGATTTAATGCAAAAAAATATGCTGTTTCATACAAATTCCAAGCTCTCAATCAAGAAATCTTTCAAAATGAATGAGCCAAACTATTGTTTTTCAGATAACTTGTCCTTATGCTCAGATATTCACTTAGTCTCTGGGCAATGTTATGCTTTTTCAAATTCGTTCTAAAAAAATCTGCTAAAAACTCTTTTGAAAAAGATCCAGAGTTCAGGCGGGGAGTTAGCATTTCAGTGGAAGCACTAGCAAATAAAGTAAATGAGCTTTCTGAATTGCTGCTACTAGCTCATGCTGTCTGGTGGCCAGAGCACAGGTGACCTGGGAGCTGGGTGCCATTCAGTTTTCTTATGGCCCTGGCAGTAAATCACCTTCTAGCTTTGAACAAGCTGTTAACCTTTTTGTGTCTCTTTCTCCTCTGATTAACACCACTTACCTGTCTCACAGGGGTAATTGGTAGATAAAGTTTGGAAAATATTAAGTGCTTTCTGCTATTATTATTTAAAACACCAGTTGATAGATTAACTCCAGTTGTTAGATTAAGAAATGAACAGAGATTTTTGGGAGCATTTTATTTCTTCCCACTTTGGCATGAGATGCCAATTTGACATGAGTAATTCAACAAAGTGAGTAGTCATGAGTTTAAATGTCCATTTATTTTGGATTAAAGTTTTGGTTGTGACTGAAAGAGGAAAGGTGAGAAAACAACTGGGAAGACAAGATATAAATGGATTTACTGGGATTAGTAGTATTGAAGAAGTATCCAGAGATCAGAAGAGAACGTGTAAACTGAAATTAAATCCCGACAGGATTAAGAAAATCTTTCAGTAAAATGCAAACTGTAAAGTGTGATGGAGAAAGGGAAAAAAGGCAGATGAGCACTTCTTTTTGCCCCATCGAGAACAAAGAGTCTTCATGAGATGCTGAGATATTGGGGAAACCTACTAAAAAATTCAGTAGTGTTTTATCTGAGAAAAATAATTATTCGAAGATTCCTTTCTACTGAGGTCTTACAGATGGAGGCTTTGTGCTGTGGTAGTTTAAAACAATTGGTCTTTACCTCTAGAGATCCATGAGAGAAATGTTGCCCAGAAGCGAGAGTAAAATAGTGTTTTTAATGCATCATTTTAGGAGCAGTGGGACAGTTGGCAGACTTTACGAAAGCTGTTGAGAGACTCTGCAGACTTTAATTACCATCTCAATGTTGCAAAAGTTGTTTATTTTCTGCTAAAGAAGGGAATAGTTGTGAGAAAGCGAGATCACACTCTTGTCTTTCATTCTTTCCTTTTTGACAGGTGAATAAAGGATGCTTTTCAGTATCTCCTCTGATACTGTGACACATTTGCAAAATTTGCATAGAATTGTAAAATAATTTTTCTTTAAAAATAACAAAGTGGTTTGTTTTTTTTTTCTCCTCTTTTGAAAGTGTCATACAGCATAGTATGAATGCAGTTTAAGTCTTCTCATAAAGAAGCAAGGTAAAAATGGAGTGCATTTGCTGTTACTGATTAGCCAGCTTCAAACATTAATAACTTCAACCTTCATGACCAGACAACATGTATTATGTTGTGTTTGTTTTAGAGGTTCCAATAAATTTTAAATTCAGGTTTGAATTCCATCTCTGGTTTATTAGAATAAAGAGGAATTTATTAAAAATAGAAGAATCAATCCATTTTAGCAGGAAAAATAAACCTGTAATACAAAACTTCCTTGGTGAAGGTTATGCTTATTTTAGGCCTCAAACACTAAAGCAAAGTATGTACAACTAGGTTTTTTATTGTCATTCATAAGAGAAAAATGGCTGATAATTTTTTTTTTTTCTCTCTAGCAGTTCACTGCCTCTGTGTTACTTGAGTGTGTTCGGGTTTTTTCTAAGTGCTTGCAGTGGCCAAGGAAGTACTTACTGATTCTTTGAAGATTTACCAGCTCCACAGATCTACTGTGTTGCTACCTTTTTTTTTTTTTAATGACTGCCTCACACCAGTCTACCTGCTAAACACCAGCCTTTGTTTACTCTATAAACCCCCTTTTTTTTCTTCTTCTCTTCAAGTCTGTTATCTCTCAAGCACCTCTTCAATGCTATGGTTCAGCTTCAGATCTCTGTTATCACAGTATACAATATGTTCAGAAAGCTACTGCCCTGAAAGGCTACTTATTAATTTGTATTTTTTTGCCATATATATGTTAAATTGGTACTTAAAGGCAAAGGGAACATGCTTATTGGAAATCCAGAAAGGGAAGGATAGATCATGGAAATAACTAGGCACAGTCTTTAATCATAGAATCATAGAATCATAGAATGGTTTGGATTGGAAGGGCCCTTAAAGATCATCTAGTTCCAATCCCCCTGCCATCAGCAGAGACACCTTCCACTAGACCAGGTTGCTCAAAGTCTCATCCAGCCTGGCCTTAAACACTTCCAGGGAGGGGGCATCCACAACTTCCTTGGGCAACCTGTTCCAGTGTCTGACCACCCTCACAGTGAAAACCTTCTTCATAATATCTAATCTAAACCTGCCCTCTTTCAGTTTAAACCCATTTCCCCTTGTCTTGTCATTAGTTGCCCTTATGAAAAGTCCCTCCCCAGCTTTCCTGTAGGCCCCCTTCAGGTATTGGAAGGCCGCTATAAGATCTCCCCGGAGCCTTCTCTTTTTCAGGCTGAACAGCCCCAACTCTTTCAGCCTGTCCTCATAGGAGAGGTGCTCCAGCCCTCGGATCATCCTGGTGGCCCTTCTCTGGACTTGTTCTAACTGGTCCATGTCTTTCTTATGTTGGGGGCTCCAGAACTGGACCCAGTACTCCAGGTGGGGCCTTACAAGAGCGGAGTAGAGGGGCAGAATCACCTCCTTAATACTCATCATGTTACTAGGAATACCTTTATATTATATTTAGAATTTGATTGTTTTGGTGTTTGAAACTGTTTGCAGTTTGTATGGCAAACTGCATGCCGAATACATTACAGTGATTCACATTTCCTTATTTCAATATACCATCTGTGCTTTTGGCTGGTTGTTAGCCTGGTTAGGACTCATTTCATAAATGCAAGTTACAAAGAACTGTTATGCCCAGAAAGTCCTATATTTCACTTCCTTGAATAATCTCAACTGTTTTGACCTTACACCAGCAAGGACATGAGGCTGAAGCTGTACCTACAGCAGACTATTTTCTCTGGTGAAGGAGGATATATTAGCAGGGTATAAAGATTCCCTTGGTATATTTCTAGTGAAACTCTAGTATATATAGTCATGGTCATGATTTTCATTGTGTAATCATTTTAATTAAGTTCAACGATAAAAGTTAGTCTTGCATGAGGAATGAATGCACTAGAGAGACAGTGAAAGATTGATGACAGCTTGGGGAGCATCACATACTCTGCTGGTGGAAATGCATCTGTGGAGAGCAGCTGAGCTTGGGTAGCAGGTCAGAGATTGCAGCTCAGAGCAATGTCCAGGCAAAGTTTTGGGGATCTGAAAGAAGCGGAATACAATGGGGATATCAAAAAGCATTTTTGTAATATTTCTGAGGGGTTTTGCTTGAATGAATAGCTTATTAATTAATGTTGATTATTTTAGTAATTATCTGCATCGTTTTTGTAACTGCTAGCTTAGTAAGGTAATTAGTATAATTAGTATACAACATTGCTTGGTGGCATGATAAATCATAGCGTAGTGAATGTTGAGTCTTTATGATGTATTATCTAATTTACGCAGGTAAAAAAGAAAAGGTAAGGGTGAAATCAAGAAAGGAAGCCAGCGGTGACAGCTGGGTGGCCTTTTGGTCACTCTTCTTGCATCTGTTGCCTGTATTCTTAATTGCTTTGAATCGCTGCACTGTTAATTAACAATTCTTTTTCTCACTGTTGATAAGTCTTAATCACTGATTGAAACCTGCAGAGAGAGGCTGGAGAAGAATAAAATACACACAGAGACTGTGGCACATTTTTTTCTTTTCAGGGTTTCTGTACAAAGGATGATACCTCTTCTAGTAATAAGTCTGTGTATGTTGAGTATCTCCTTTGCTTTCACGTTCCTGGAGGTATCATCTACCAGTTACAGTTCAGTGCAAGGATGAAGAATATTAACAATGTTTTTCTTCATTATACTCTTTTTTCTAGAACCTATGAGAACACCAAAAACTCTGAAGATTGCTGAGATCCAGGCCAGACACATCGCTGTGGATTGGGAATCTCTGGGTTACAACATCACTCGTTGTCACACTTTCAATGTCACTATATGCTACCACTACTTCTGTGGACACAACGAGAGCAAGGCAGACTGTTTGGACATGGATCCCAAAGCACCCCAGCACGTTGTGGATCACCTGCCTCCCTACACAAATGTCAGCCTCAAAATGATCTTAACCAACCCAGAAGGGAGGAAGGAGAGCGAGGAGACCATTATCCAGACAGATGAAGACGGTATGTGTAAATGCTGTTATTGAAATTGAATCGAAGTCCAGTGTAGACAGGTGGAAGGAAATTACTTTGTGTGTTACAATATGTGTCCCAAAGAATGGAAGTTCTCTTCTATTAATGTATTAATTAGCCATAAAACAGTAGCTTTAAAAGAATTATAGCCGTCACCCTGCATATATAGCCTAAACTGTCCATGTAGCGCAAGTCAAACTCAATCTCTCTCTTGCAAGAAAAAAGTGGATGGCTTCCTCGTCATTCCAAAAATGTGCTAACAAAGGTGACAAGAAACATGTGGTGGCGTTAAGTGAAGGCTTCTTCACAGTATTAGGTGCAGTATTTGAAAAATAATTTAATTCTGTAAATTTATATTTAAATACTGAGTTCAGTGCTTAAAGACTCTATTCAAGATTTAAAACCTCTTCAGTAAATGTATTTGAGCAATCATTTGTGTTGCAGGTTACGTAGTATGTGTTAACTCTTTGAAAGCCACTCATCAGATTAAAGTATTATTTTGACAACTTGAGAGTTGAACTCAATGATTGTTATGGGTCCCTTCCAACTAGAGATATTCTATGATTCCTCTTTAAAACTTTTATTGACAAGGCAGTTGAGCTTATCTTAGCTGGGAAGAAATAAAGAATAGAGGTAGATGATAATGACGACATTCAGTGGTTAGGCTATGAATCTTGATATGAAAGAGATTAAAATAAAAGTAGATATTTTTCCCTAATAATATTTAAAATGTGGTAGTAAAGAGCAATTTTAGTTTCCTTTTCTTAGATTTCATTAAAATATTGACACCACAATGAAAATAGGTACTGCCATCTATAACAAAAAAATAATACTTGCACTAATGTAAGAATGTAAATACATAAGATGATAAAATTTTAAAAGGTATTGTGTTTGCCTGTAAAATGGAGGAGAGGATATAGCTTTATATATGTAGAGCAATCAGGGTCAGAATCTGGTGGCACTTCTTTGCCATATATTTTCAATTTTACAAGAAGTAGAAGAGGAATATGTTTACTGTTGCAATAAGGAAAAGAGAACAGCTTATTAAATAGGTAGAATATAAAGAGCTATAGAGAACTACAGAGGTACAGATGAATCACATAAAGATTTATTGACAGGTACTGAATTAGAATATTTCATGCAATTTAAATTTTACCTTTTTAAAAAAAGTTAATTATAAACGTAATTCATGATGAAATATTTCTGTACCTGTGTTTACATCATAGATATTTGTGGTTGCTATTTTCCTTGAGGTTTAAAAAAAAAAAGCCATGGCAGTGCTTGTCAAGAGCAGTCAAGTGCATATATTTTGTCTTATAGTTTTGTTGTGGTTTATTCTTGGAAAATGATGCACACAAGGCAGCTTTTGGTCTCAAGCTACCATGCCAGTGTGCTATCAGTGAACTTGGTTAGACTCAGCTTTGTTGTCAGAGGTTACCATAGTGTAGAAGAAGCCTCATTCAGTGAACAAAAGTTGCTAAGGTGAACAATTTCAAGCAGATGTTGTTTTCAAATTGGGGCTAATACATTTTAAAAGATATCTATATTTAGACGCACTGGTGGTAATTATTCTTGTGACCTGAAAATTGCCTCTTGTGAGCTCTACTCAGTGATACTATTGGAAATGGAATGCAGATTTTTAGTTGTACGTTACTGATTAACTTGAAAGTCTATGTCTGTTTTGTCATGTATTTCAAACTACAGAGCATGCAAGAAGTGTGCAGTATGGAGGACTTTCAGCCATCTCAGAGGATCAAAGGTGTATTCACACCTGTGTCTCTCCTTGAGCTCTCATAGCAATAGTAGTCTGAGTTCCTATATGTATGCTGCTAGTTTAGTCCCATGTCCAAGTGATCAAGTGTCTGTCTGAAACTGTTTTAAAACATGCCTTGCAGCCTAAAGCGGGACTCAGAAGATGAGAGCTACAGAAAGATACAAGTGTCTGCCACTGATATTTCACATGTGGTCAGAGGTAGCCTCATTGTCACAATGGTTTTTGGAGGTTTTGTAGAATGAGCATGATGTTAATTACGTAGTGGGGGCATTATCAGTGATTCATTTATGAGAAGGAAAATAGAGGGATCACGTATTTTCTTACATTTTTGCAAATAATAATAATTAGAAATAGCCGCTGATGACATGATTATCTGAAACTGTGCACTTACATTGCAAACTTATAATAAATAGAAATTTTGAAAACTCCAAAGACAACAACAGACAATTAACTTTTTGTTAGGTTTTCTGTAGCGCAGTATTCTTTCCAATGTCATTCTTTCTTACAAGAACCTGCTAATCAAGTAAAAACCTTGTAGACTGTTGGAGTCAAAGTAGTCTATCTCATATTTTCTTGCCTCTCTTCATCTTTACCATTTTGCCTTCCTTTTCTGTTGCTTTACTTGTCTTCCCCATTGCTTCCAATTCTCTGTGCCTTTCTTCTCTTTTTTTTTTTTGTAGTTGTTGTTTTGTTTTAATCTTTCCCTTCATCTCTGTTCTGTCATCTCACCTTCTCCCTTCTGCTAGGAGCTTTTCACATAATTGAACTTCTGGTATTCCCTAGATGCAGAGGATCTCAGAGTTTTGTGGGGCTCTGGTGTTAGACAATGAAGATCTCTGGTTCTCTTTCACAAAGGTTCACATTTATATAAGTTGTTTTCAAGGAGGAAGCTGGTGAAGGGTCTAGAGCACAAGTCTAATGGGGAGAGGCTGAGGGAACTGTGGTTGTTTAGCCTGGAGAAAAGGAAGCTGAGGGGAGACCTCCTTGCTCTCTAAAACTACCCAAAAGGAGGTTGTAGCAAGGTGGGGCTCGGTCTTTTCTCCGAAAAAGAAAACTTTCTTCACCAAAAGGGTTGTCAAGCATTGTCACAGGCTGCCCAGGGAAGTGGTTGAGTCACCATTCCTAGAGATATTTAAAAGACAAGTAGATGTAGTGCTTAGGGACATGGTTTAGAGGTGGATTTGGCAGTGTCAGGTTTTCAGTTGGACTTGATGATGTTTTAACAAACATGGTCTTTTCCAACCAAAACAATTCTATGATTTTGTGATTCTATGATTCTAAGCTTGCATAGATGGACCACACCTCCCAGAGTGGTGAGTAATAACTGAGCAGTGTATGGTACCTAGAGCAGAATTAACTCAGGAAACAATTAGTAGAAGAACAGGGTCAGATTTGGAAACTGTGCGTCAGACCTGTGGAGCTTCATATGACAAATGTAGAAGGTTTTAGTGGTTTGTAGTTCAATATCTGCAAGAAAGCAAAGCCAGCAATATCAGCCTGAAAATACCGTCCTTTCTGAACAGAGCTAGATCTGAGTACTTAGTGGTTTTAAGTATTTCTATTTAACTTACATAGACAGAATTAATCTTTAAAGTATACTATAGTAATTTGCAAAGAGCTGTATTCCATGTAAAAATTATGCCCTTGAGCAATACACTGTTAAACTAGCTATGCAAAAAGAAAATGAAAACAAGGAAATTGGTGAGTGTTTTATGGGTGAAAAACCATCTTTCGCTTTGGGGAGAGACCACACCATCACTAAGATTCGGTAGAAAGCTCTTCTGAGTACCTGGGTACTCGGCGTTATCTGTGCCATGACAGGGACTCACTGCTTCACCTAGCTTGTACAGGAGATGGACAGTGATCATAAAGGAAAACGAGGAAGGCTCGCACAATCAGGAGCTGCATACTTGCTGGGCAGAGATGATGTTTGGCATTTCGAACAAAGTACAAGAACCAGCAGTGAATTTATCACTTAGCATGAATCAGCAGCATGCACGTGTTCTCAGAGCTGCCTGTTGACCAGGGCGCTGCGAACTCAGAGGGACTCTTTGTAAAATCAGTGGATGGTGAATGGGATTAAAGCAGATAAATGCTTTCTTAATTTTTAATTGGAAACAGATGCAAAAGGGAGTGGATTAAGAGGAATAGTGACATTAGCTCTGAGAGAGCAGCTATGGAGAAAGCAAATCGTGAAGCTCAAAGTGTTTGATGGTGATTTTATAACTAGTAAGGGAGTGTGTCAGCTAACAGCAGGCAAACGACTAATTGAAAAAGATCACTTGGAATAGGATAAGTACCCATTTTGGGGGCTTAAAGTAAACCAAAGCTTTGGTCTGAGCCAAAGGACATGCTCATTGGACACAAACGAGGTCCCCTGATATTTCAGAGAGTGTGACTCATTCAGGTCCTTGCAGAGATCTGTATGAAAAAAACATAGACATAAAACTCTACTAGTAGCATTTTAAAAGTAACAAAAATAGCTCACCTGGGAGAAAAGTTAATGCAGCTAGATGAGCAGGCAATATGTCCAATGCGGCAAAGGAGGGCTGCAAAGATTGATTGAAATGGCAAACTGTCTCAAAAAATGTGTTACTTATGTAGTTGAGTGACAGGTGCATGGATGTCAAGTGAACCCAGGATAGTAATACTATTGGGAAAAAATTGACAAATGATTGCATTTAATAAAGAGAAATTAATGACTAAGAGATAAAAGTTTCAAAGTGAAGTTGTCCATAAATGCCACTGCTAAAGGTATTGACCACAGTCCTCGGCCTGAAAGGAAGACTAGTGACCTACAAGTCATAAGCAGCAGCAAAATTTAGTGTCATTATAGTCAAATAAGGGAGAAATGTTTATGTCTTTAGCAGCAGTGAACTGAAACTGATTATAACTGACCTACTGCCATTGATAAAAGGAGCCTGGGATAACCTATTTGTCCTTCAGCTTGTGAGAATAAACCCAATTCTTTTTCTCAGATGGTAGGTAAGATTTGTTATTGACGTATCATCGAGAGAGAGAAAAAGTGGTTGCAGAAAGACGTGAGCACTTTTTTATTAAAGACATCAGACAAGTTGATTTGTGAAAAAGTAAGAAAAATATTGAAATTATTAGCAGAGATTTATTTTAAGCGTACACTGAACAAACAAAAATGAAGTAAGCTGTTTTAAGGTATTGCAGAGACTAAAAATACAAGCTAGGTTTCATATTAATAGCTCAGGAAAAATTGGCCCTGAAATGTAGAATTATTTACTCTGGCTGAAACAACTTCCTACTTTCATTTCCTTTGGATATCTATATTAGAAGCTTTATAGCTGAAAAAGTGACATTCCATATGAGATTCTTTGTTGAAACGATGTGTTTGGCATAATGATGCCTGCAAATAGACCAGAATTAGTGGCTATTTCAGCAGTTTGCAGTGGAATGAGGGCTTACACCTGAGCCCACAAGTTCCCATTATTCCCAAGCCATACACTAGCTGAAAGCACTCTCCGAATATTGATTTGCATATTTTTAGAAAGTTGTAAGGTATATGAGTATGTGAGGTTATCTCACCCTGACATGGAGAAATGTTTCCAAATGCCAGAAATGGGGAGTACTGAAGTCAGGATTTGGTGTAAAAAGGCTTTAAACAAAATACTACATTAGGCACCTGAGCCCCTGAATTCAGCAAATCCAGAACTCAAGGGTTTAACCCCACTTGATATTTGCACCAACAGCTACAACAAGTGCCATTGCTGCTGAGACTGATTAGCCTCTGTCAGCTTAGTTAGTACCTTGTAAGCATTTCTATTTGTTGCCTTAGTAATTTTATATAGGCTGGAACGTATGGGGACCCATCGCAGGTGTGAAGTCCAGTAGTGGCCCTGGGTGACACAAGGGGCTGTGGACTTTCACCAAGTCCTGGAGAGCATGGGACAGTGGCCCCTTGCTGCCCACCACCTGGGGAGGGCTGCACCCCTGTCACATCCCAGGGCATCCATGCCAGCCCCGCTCCTCCAGGAGCAGAGGTCACGAAGCAGAGAGCATGTGCAAGGAAGGAGACTATTAATATGCA
The DNA here is from genome assembly GCF_000700745.2 of Antrostomus carolinensis. NCBI lineage: Eukaryota > Metazoa > Chordata > Aves > Caprimulgiformes > Caprimulgidae > Antrostomus > Antrostomus carolinensis. Next base: position 92,073 of record NW_010301477.1, read on the forward strand.
ATCGATTTTCTCAACAGTGTTCAGTAGCATTTTGTTCTTCCCTGCAAATCGTGCAACTTGAATGTTGTCCAAAGAAGTAATTTTTGTCACCACCTTTGATGTAAATACTCCTATGATAAAGACTAATAATAACAATTCTGATTTTTTTTCCTTTTTATTGTATAAAATTTTCTTCTACTTAAACTTTAGTATCAAGTTATAGCAAAGCATAAAGTCAAAATGGCAAATCCCTCAGAAAAACCTTTCCACAAAAAAGTGGAAAGGTGGGCCACTTTAATTGCTTGTAACATTTAAACAGTAGAAGAGGATGACTCACCATCTCCTGAAAATTAGCGTCCAAGCCACTTTCCATCATTTATCAGTAGTCCTGGCTAACCAAGGAGGTACCCATGGACTGGAGATTAGCAAATGTGATGTCCACCTACAAGAAGGGCTGGAAGGAGGATCCAGGGAACTACAGGCCTGTCAGTCTGACCTCAGTGCTGGGGAGGGTTATTCAGAAGATAATTGGGTGCCATCACATGCCACGTACAGGACAACTAGGTGGTCAGGCCCAGTCTGTGTGGGTTTATGAAAGGCAGGTCCTGCTTGACTAACCTGATCTCCTTCTATGACAAAGTGGCCTGCTTAATGGATGAAAGAAAGACTGTGGATGTTGTCTACCTAGACTCCAGTAAAGCTTTGACACTGTTTCCCACAGCATTCTCCTACAGAAATTGTCTGCTCATGGCTTGGATTGGTATACTCTCCACTGGGTGGAGAACTCTCTGGATGGCTAGGCCCAAAGGGTTATGGTGAATAGAGTTAAATCCAGTTGGCAGCCAGTCACAAGTGGTGTTCCCCAGGACTCAGTGTTGGGGCAGTTCTGTTTAATATTTTTATCAATGATCTGGACAAGGGAATTGAGTGCACCCTCAGTAAGTTTGCAGATGACACCAAGTTGGGCAGGAGTGTTGATCTTCTTGAGGATGGGAATCTGCTTGAGGATCTGGACAAGCTGGATCAATGGGCTGAGTGGCAGCCAGTCACAAGTGGTGTTCCCCAGGACTCAGTGTTGGGGCAGTTCTGTTTAATATTTTTATCAATGATCTGGACAAGGGAATTGAGTGCACCCTCAGTAAGTTTGCAGATGACACCAAGTTGGGCAGGAGTGTTGATCTTCTTGAGGATGGGAATCTGCTTGAGGATCTGGACAAGCTGGATCAATGGGCTGAGGCCAATTGTAGGAGATTCAACAAGGCCAAGTGCTGGGTCCTGCACTTGGGTCACAACAACCCCATGCAGTGCTACAGGCTTGGGGAGGAGTGGCTGGAAAGCTACCCAGTGGAAAAGGACTTGGGAGTGTTGGTTGATAGCTGGATGAATATCAGCCAGCAGAGAGCCCAGGTGGCCAAGAAGGCCAACAGCATCCTGGCCTGTATCAGAAAGTGTGGCCAGCAGCACTTGGGAAGTGATCCTCCCCCTGTACTCGGCACTGGTGAGGCTGCACCTCGAATACTGTGTTCAGTTTTGGGACCCTCACTACGAAAAGGACATGGAGGTGCTGGAGCCTGTGCAAAGAAGGGCAACGAAGCTGGTGAAGGGTTTGGAGCAGAAGTCTTATGAGGAGCAGCTGAGGGAACTGGGGTTGTTTAGTCTGGAGAAAAGGAAGCTGAGGGGAGACCTTCTCACTCTACAACTACCTGGAAGGAGGTTGTAGCAAGATGGGGCTTGGTCTCTTCTCCCAAGTAACAAGTGGGCAAGAGGACGTGGCCTCAAGTTGAACCAAGGGATGTTTAGATTGGATATTAAGAAATTTTTTTTTTTTTCACCAAAACTGTTGTCAAGCATTGGAACAGGCTGCCCAGGGAAGTGTTGAGTCACCATCCCTGGAGGGATTTAAAAGATGAGTAGATGTGGTGCTTAGGGACGTGGTTTAGTGGTGGACTTGGCAGTGTTAAGGTTTATGGTTGGACTCAATGATGTTAAAAGTCTTTTCCAGCCAAAACAATTCTATGATTCTGTGATCTACTTTCAGAGAAAGGCTGATACATTTTACTTTTTGAGTACCACAAAGGAATTTTTCGCAGTGTAGCCATTCATATATCTACACATAGCCTTTACCATATAGCATAATAATACTCTGCATGGCTTTCACAGAGCATAATAATAATAAAAATACTCTGTTTACATACACTTTCATTATTTTGTAGCAGGAAAACTGAAGCAATATAAATTCATTTTTATAGTGGATGGTGTCAGTTTATACATTGTTCTTCCAGAAGTAATGTATTGTAATATACATTTCCCATTAAGTTAGTGTAGAACAAAGTTTAGGTTACTCTATTTGTGAACAACAATTTATTTGTGACTGTGACATAATTTAATGCAAATATATTGCTCTAAAATGAATTGGTCTGATGTCAGATTGATGGTTTGTACATTTATTATACACAATATTTATAAAAATCCACCATCTCACATGTATATAGAAGAAAAGATTATCAGCTATTCACTATATGAATATATAGCTTCATTAAAAGGGCTCTGGAGATGCATGTGAATCATGAAAGAAGAGCTTGTGATGTTTCCACTGTAAAACCTTGCTGAATTTCCCTTTTAATTTTTTTTGTTACTTTTATATATATATGCATTTTATATTTGAATACTTTTTAATAGGAAAAATGTTTTGGTTTGGTTTTTTGGTTTGTGGTTTTGGGGGGTTGATTTTCACTCCTTCAGGATCACTGTCTCAGAACAGGCTGGTCACTGGTTGCTGGGTGGTGAGCAACTGCACTGTGCATCACTCATTCGTATATTCTATTATTGCTATTATCTTTATTATTTTAATTTTATTTTGTTTCACTTATTAAATTGTTTTTATCTCAACCTATGAGTCTCATTACCTACACCCCTCCAATTCTCTCCCCTGTTCCCCAGGGCAGGGGAGAGTGAGCGAGTGGCTGTTTGGTGTTTAGCTGCAGGCCGAGTTAAACCATGACAAACCCTTACAGTTAAACCCACCTAAATTATTTCACTCCTTCAGATAAGTGTAAAACTTGACTTGTTGGAAGCTTAGCATAGAATAATGCATGTGAAAGTGAGTTTACTGTTGCTGTCTCTTCGAGATAGTGGAGACACACTTTACAAGGTCAGCAGATGGAAAGAAATCTTTTTAAATAGAGGGTGCAGAGGCCATCAGTCCCTGAGGTCAACTCTTCTAGGAGCTACTTAGGCTTTTTTGAATTACTCAGATTCCTGATAGAGAATCTTAAGTAACATGCTTCACCTTAAGATACAGTTGTAATAGCCTTGAGTGTTTTGATTTAGTATAGACAGTCCATAAGTCCAAGGGGAAGAACAAGAGCTCGCGCAGGAAGAAGCATAGGAGTTAAGACGGCAGCGAAGAGGCACTGTGGCGAGCAGTGGGGCTTCTGGAGATACACACACAAGCCTGTCGAAAGCCTTTTGGACTGTTTGTGAAGAGGCTTCCAAAAGCTGTTATCAGCACAAGGATGATGTTTAGCTGGCTGTTTTTTACCTGAGTCCTTGCTAAATATTGTATAAAAGGGAAGGGTCTTAACACTGCTTTGAAAAAGTGAAGTTTAAGATATTTCTTAAGTCCTTAGAGTCCTGCTGGGGGTCGTGGGGAACAGAGAGAGCAATCAATGGCTGCCTACATGGAGAGATGCAGTTTGTGTCTTCAGAATAGTGTTACCAACAGGTTACCTTGCTGTTGTTCTTTTGGTTTTGTTTTTTGTTCGTTTGGGGATTTTTTACTAATTTCATTCTTTTTAAACTTTCTGTTTGTAACTAGTACTAAACTGAGAACAAAGAGATAAAAACACAAATGAGGACATTTAGCCATTATTTTGACTAACCTAACTGATGAATCTATGGGCCTGCTCACACATACTCTGTTCTTTAAGCAAATCCTTTTGTTCCTGCTTTTGTTTTTCCTCACTTCTCTTTGCCCCTTGGGTAAAGCTGTGCAATCAAAAGATATTTTTACTGTGGTTGAACTGAAAAATTGAAGGGAAAAAATAACTTCAGACCCCTCAAAACATGTCCTTCAAACTAAAATTAACTTATACTCCTTTTTCTAGGCATTTCAAATTCTATTTGTTGCTTTATTTTAATTCCAGTTGAGCTCTCAAATAATTTAAGCTGATCCCAAGCTTCATTTTTGGTAAATTTGCAGGGGTGGGTGAGGTTTGTGGGAATTACTGTTGTCTTTTTCTAGACACTCTTTACTTTCTGACATTTTTACTGAGGTTCCCAGCAAGCTGCTTGTCACTGTGCTAGCTTCTGTTCTTGTGCCCTTCCCATGCCAGTGGGAAGAGGAGCATGAAACTAACTGGGATCACGTAGTTCCAGTCAGTTTAACATTGCTGCCACAAGCAATGAATTTTATATTGTAGGAGAAGAAAACACAGTCATGCAAGATGTGATGATCCTAGAGGCTTTTCCCACTTGGATGTTTAAGCGGAAAATGTAGGAGGCTTTATGCAACCCTCACACATAGAGCCCTGCACCCAGTTTCAGTTGAATATGAAATGTGTTCCTTAAAAGCACCACAGAAAAAATATTTTGCAAGTTTTTGAACAGTTGTGTCTCTTTTCTTTTTACCTCACATGCTTTAACATAAAATTTCATATTCTGTGTACATGCCCCAGCTTTTTCCTGTGTTGTCTCTCAAACATAGATGTGCATGCACACACACACATATGTCCACACGTCTTCCAGGGAAAATGTTGTGTGCATCAGGGTCTATTCATTCCTTGTTTGAGATGTAGAGAAGAAAAAGAGTAGAACATTCCCATGAAAGACGAAGCGTTGCCTACAGCAAGTGTCTCAATGCCATGAACAGTACACAGGGGCTGTCATGACATGTCAGTCTTCATCCACTGCCCAGTCTGTATGGGGACACTGAAGCAAAGCAGCAGCATATGATTTTAGTTAACTTCTCCTAAGTCTTCATTTGACAAATGAAGCTCTCATCCGTTTACTTGTGGGTTTTTCTGACTTCATGAATTTATTATTAATTGGCAAATTATGTTTTTTGTGTCAAGGGTGAGATCATCATTTGTAGCTTCCATGTAGACTGAGATAAATCCCACTATTGGGACAGACCACTCACTCCCGGGTGCTGCTAGCACGGTGCCTCATGCTTCCTTTGATCCAGTGGCTTTTAATTTATTTTTTTTTCTGTAAAATTTCAGTCTGCTCTGATAATTAATACCCAAGAAATGTCATGCGTGAGGCTCACTGAAAGTTACATTGAAAAAAATAGGCTGATTAAGAGGAGGAGAGAAATATATGTCAATATATTAAATAGAAGTAACCTTTTAGCTTGAAAGACTGCAGATTTGGGCAACTTTGGCTTTTTGAGGGGGAAGGGTATTTCTTTGGGTTCAGGGTTTCTTCAGGCACTCCATTATCCTCATCCCGTTCTTTCAGAATATATGTTCAGTATATATTCAGTATATGTTCAAATATAGGTGAGCTGCTGTGGTTAAAAAGGAACCGTATGTGCAGGCAAAAATATCTTGTAAGCTGAAATGGGAGATAACTAAGCGCTCCCGCCTGCTGTTGATGGGATTACCAGGTACTGTGAATCACTTGGGCAAAGAGGCCTGAGGTGACACTTCAGACTTGTTATTACACCAGGGATATTGGTTTCATTTAAAATAAGAAAGTAGAGTCATCTGAGTGTGGTTCAGTTCAAAGCTTTGAAAATGTCTCTTACTGGAAAGATTTGAAGTAAGCAGTTTTGATCCTTCAGCAGCACAAGCACGTCAGTGGCTGAAAGAAGTGGGAGCTGAGCTCTGCTGTGTTTGTCCCCTGCCCAGCCCCCTCTTTAAACCAGGAATTCTTTTAAAACAACAAGCTATAAGAAGGGGTGACTAAAAACTATTTTGTAAGCATTTCTCTCCTTTGGAAGATGCTGTGTAACAGAGGCTCTTCCTTGCCTTTGATTTTTCTTTTTAAAAGGATTTTAAAACCGTGTAGTCCTTGTCCTAAGATATGCTTATTACAGGGTTCAGTGATGTTCCCTGAAGTTGTAATCTAGCTTGAACTGTTTCCCCTGGCTATACTACGAGACAATTTGACTTTGCATGAAGTTTTGAAAACCATATGTGGGGATAATGTTTCAACTTCATGCTCTCTCTGCACTGTGAATGACAAAATACACTTTGAAGTGCTTTTTCGTACTTTCTACCGCTGCCTTTTGCAAGTGAATGAATATTAATGAAAATAGACCTGCTCTCACTTTTGGTTTTAATAGGATGTTCTGTCATCTTTTTAATTTTTCTCTCTTGAATTTCCTATTTTGAAAAATTTTGTAGTTTTTTTTGTTTTTTTTTGTTTTTTTTTGTAGTGCCAGGCCCTATACCTGCCAAGTCGGTGAAAGGAACTCCTTTTGAAGATAAAATCTTTCTCAACTGGAAGGAACCAGTGGATCCAAATGGCATCATTACTCAGTATGAGGTAATCATTAAACAGCTAACAAGCATCAGATAGGGCTAGGAAAGTGCGGCAAGAGGGGTGGCTGACGGTGGGTGTTTGTGCTCTGTATGCAGCTATTCAATTATATACTGCTTTCATTTACAGAATACTGGATTTTGTGTAGTGATTACACATTCAGAAATCATAATTATGGTGCATATGTTGTTGGCTGCCCAGCTCTGTCAAGTGGCTTTGGCATATGAGTATAACAATATTACAATCCACATGGGGGGTACTAGTCTTAAAAATCTTGTGTCATTACTATACACCGTTCCAAAGCCATGACAGCCATGATCTCTAAAACCTTCTTTGTTGGAAGAGAAGGTTACACGAAAAGTAAGATGATTATTAAGTTTGGAGCAATGTTTTTTAGCTTTGTCAAATCTTTAGATATCACCCTTCAAGGAAACCTCCATATATATTCTATTTAAAGTGTATTTATTATATGAACCTCCTAGGGACCTCCACAGGAGGTTGGCAGGAAACATGAGCTGATTTGAGGAACAGACACCATCCTCTCCACCACTCCTTTTTTAAAGGAACAGAGGATGTAATTTTGTGTACTAGTGAATTATAGGAGGAAGACAAACCAACTAAGCAACCAAAATCACTTAAACCTGTTTGTTTATCTATTTAATGCTAACAAAATTAATTAGTGTGGGTTAACCCTGATGGGCAGCTCAGCCCCACTCAGCCACTTGCTCACTCCCCGACAGTGGGATGAGGAGAGAATCAGAAAGGCAGAAGTGTGAGCTTTTGTGTTTTAATCACAAATCCAAAACACAGCACCATATGAGCTGCTGTGAAGAAAATTAACTCCATCCCAGTCAAAACCAGTACACTGCGATATCATTGTTGGCTTCAAATATATTAGTTTTTAGATGTGATTATTAGAAGAGGAGAGGGAAATCTATTACAGGAAGTGAAAAATAAAGAGGTTTGGTGGAGATGAGGAGAATGGTGAGGGTGTCCTGATGTAAACGTATCAGTGAAATTTTCCATACGTGAACTAAAATAACAAAGAGAGGTGAAGGGCACTTGCATGGTCTTTCAAATGAAACAGACTCTACAGTATTACTCATCAAGTCCTCATGGTATCCCCAAGATAGCTGGGTAGCTAGATGAACCTGTGTCTTTTGTTTCCTTTCCAGCCAAGCTAATACCCTTGTGCCAAAAACTGTAACAATTGTTACAAAAATAATTGTTTTCACAGGTCAGCTATAGCAGTATACGGTCATTTGATCCTGCAGTTCCAGTCGCAGGACCTCCACAAACTGTGTCAAAGCTGTGGAACAGCACACACCACATCTTCTCACATTTGCATCCTGGTACTACTTACCAGTTCTTTATACGTGCAAGCACTGTCAAAGGGTTTGGACCAGCAACCACAATCAATGTGACTACCAACATCTCAGGTAAAAACAAAAAACAACAGAAAAATGAAAAAAAAAAAAAAAAAGGAAATTATTGTGGGGGCCAGGGGAATATTTGGGTTTAGGATTTTTTTGAGAGACTTGAAAAATCATGAAAACCCCCCAAAAATCCTATCACGTTTTGAAACTATATTACTGAAAATGTTTTTGAGCATTTTTGCCTAACAGTAGTATAAGTTCAGGGATAAATCCTCACATGAGGTGGAAATTGCACACCTGTAGTTGTCAACTGTTTGATTTTGTGTAATCTTATACTTCCATCTAAAGATTTTGAAGTGCTGTATAAACCTTAACTAATTAAGTCTTACAACACTCCATGGGTCACTAAGTACTGTATTTATTTTGCAGATTAGTAAAGTCAGATGCAGAAAATAACTGACTTACTCAAGGTGACACCACTTAGCAGCACACAGATAAAACAGAATTAGGGTGGTTGGGAGGAAGTGTGAATTTCTTTTGCCAGATTCATATAGGTTTGCTTCCTCATGCCTTTATTCACTTCCTGTAGTGCACCAAGATTGACAGTATTCAATCTTGGTGCATCTTAATAATGCACTGCAAACTCTAGAAGAAAGTAAGGTCAAATGGCATGCTTTAGTATTATTTTCTTAAATTTCAGTATTATTCTCAAAAAATAAGATAGTAGCGTATGCAGTTGATAACAGAAGATAAGTCAATGCTGTATGCAGAGAGACTGTTGATTTTATGACATGGTGACTTCAGAGCTTGGCAGAGATCAAAGAAGTCAGTCACTTAGAAATGTAAACAGCACAGAGCAGGCTATTTTCCTTATAATTTACCATGATGAAAATTATATTGTCCTGTAAAGAGAAGTTAATAATGTATTGGAATGCACCTGACATTTCTATGGGAAACTACTCACATAGTCTCCTCACCCAGTTCCCAAAAACATGCACATAAATCAAAATGTGAGAAAATTCAAGACAGAACTCCTTGAATTATGTAGCAAGTGAAGTGCTGTAGTTGTTGTAGTTAACAGGAACAATTTGTTGAATTCTATCCCAGCACGTAAGCACTACCGGTCCTTATACCCCAGCCCCTTCAAAAAAACCTAACCAAACCACCAAAAAAACCCCCAAACAACATGTTCTGTTCTGTTTGTCTAGCTTTTAGGTTGTTTTGAAGTGTAGTATTTTACTCAGTTTGTTTAAAGGTCCTTGTGTTTCTTCACAACAAATTCCAGTTCATAAATTTTGAGGGATAATGGTGGTACAGTACTTGCATTCTTGTTTTCTAAACAATTTGTAGGAGGGGAAAAAAAAAAAAAGTAACTATGTAATATCTTGCTAGCATGTCTGTCCCCCAGACATTCCAGTATTTTGAGAAATAAGCACCCCAACATGTTCGGATTGTTTAGGACTACAGTGTGTTCAGGCTTCTTCAGATATGCCCTCTTTTTCCACCCAGAAATTTTGGGAATTTTGTCCAGCATCCAGTCTACCACACTTTCTAGACACAGTATGAATCTGTTAGTTGGTGAAATATGATATATACAAGGAAAGCTTAAGAACAGGCTGTGACATCCGTTGTAACTGAATTTCAGCATCCTTTTTTTTTTAATCTTGCTTTACCATTTTCTAGTTTCACTCTGCATAACTGATACTTGTTATGAAGCAACACATATTTCATGAAATACTAGCTTTTTTTTTTAATGAGGAGTGAAATTATTCCTTTTAACCAAGTTTACAAGTGGTTGCCATGATCCTAGTGAACATGGTGTAAACAGTAATTTATAAATTAACATTATTTCTAGAAAATAATATTTCCTGAAATAAGAGTGATTTTTGTGTTCATCTAGGATCTGGGACTAATGAAGCAAGGCTCTTAATCTTTCAGTGCTCTTTTATCTATCAATATATTATTGTAAAATTATTATGACTTAAATGGTTGACATCCTGCTAGGAAATATCTTTTATGTGAAAGTTCATTTTGAAATATACAGGCATCATTAACAATTTTCTAAAGTTACAGCCACACATTAAAAAAACCCCATGTAAATTGTTTTCAAGCCTGTTAAAGATTAGTAATTAAGAGAAATCTATTAATTTTTGAAACACAGGAAAGCCTGTTTCTTACCTTGCACTAGAGCTGAAGTTAGCAACAATATGACCAGTGAGGACTGTAACAGGTTTGGCAGCAGCAGGTTAAAGTTGAATGGTTGAAGTAATGACAAGCACCAGCCATCCAATCCAGGCCTGACAGCCAGTCCACTAGTGAATCAGTTCCTGAAGTGCTTCTAGTTTTGACTTTGATTTTGGTTTTTCTTAATACCTGTGGCTGAAAACTGCAGTGGTTCAGAAACGGATTAATGAGCCGCTTGGCCATCCATTGTCAGAAATTGAAGGAGAAATCATGTCATGGGAATAGATTCCCCCATCCAGTTCTAGTCCACACATGCATATCTGTCCAAGCCCAATTTTCATGCACTCTGGTTAGTATTGGTGTGGTTTCCCACGACATTTAAGAGTAAATGTGAAAGGTTCTTAAATTTTTGGAGGAGGAAAAAGAGAGATGGTAGAGGTTGAGTCTTCAAGATCTTTATAGTTGTTTGTAAGGTAAACAGAGCGAGGCCAAAATGGAATTTTGTACTCTCAAGTTTTCTTGGCAGTGACCACCTCCCTCTGTTTCTGTCCTTGAATAAACCTGTTTAACTTGATAGATATCAGGATTTGAGGGGGAGCAGTTAGGAATGGGGTTATCAGTTGTTGGTGAAATCACATTCATGCTCTAGTAAAATATTGTGCCTGATTGGAAAATCATTTAAAAAGCTGATGAAGGTTGTGGCTTTGTACTATATTGTGAACAGCCACAATCTCATGAAAATTCAAAATGTTTTCACTGATTTGTTTCTCATTCTTTTCCTTTCCACTCAACATTAATCAGCTCCCACTTTACCGGACTACGAAGGAGTCGATGCATCTCTCAATGAAACTGCTACTACAATAACTGTGCTCTTGAGACCAGCACAGGCCAAAGGTGCACCTATCAGGTAAAAAAAAAAAAAAAAAGATAATAATTTAAAAGAAAAAAATCAGTAAGTTATTTTTTAGTTGATTATATGCTGTCTTGCAACTCATAAAGCTGTTCATTTCCAGGTTGTATTAATTTGACATTACTGTTGTTTTTCTTAGCTAGACTGAGCTTGCCAATAGATCTGTAATAAAAATAAAAATAAAAAAAAAAAAAGATAGTCATGACCTGAATCATCCAGCTGTTTGATTTAGGGTCCCCAGGACCACCTCCTGTCCTTTATCATTTCATTTTACTTTGTCACAGTGTCTCTGAAATATGAGGTTGAAAGGTGTTTGTCAGAAAGTGGATTTGAAAATAACACTTCCTCTCCAGTGCTTCAAACCAGCTATTCTATAGCATATATGTATGATTGGAAAATTGGAAGCTCAGAGGAAATGGGAGAATAATAGTGATGAATACAAACTATTTGACCTTTTTCCTCTCAGAGGACTTCTTACTAGAAATCATGTAGCAAGCTATTAAATTTTATTTGGCATGTCCCATAATCGTATTAAAATGTTTCATTTATGTTAACTTTGAGAGGTCTTTCCCTTTCTGCTCTCCATTGAGAGTTAATTTAATTCTGTTTGCAAAGATTAGTCCACATCCTGCTCTTTACTTCTACTTGTAAGTGCAAAAAAATTGCGATATTATTTGATTCCATTTGTGTTTTACTGATGTGGCTGCATCAGCAGTATTCAGGGACAGGGTTGACTAATTGGGGTTAATTAGCTACTGAGCGTCAGAACCTTTTCATGCTCTTACCCTCATGACATTTTAGAGAAATACAGTCTAATGCTTTTCATTCTGTGTTACATAAAGTCAGTTATAGTGGCTCAGCTGATGTCGAGTAATATGCCCGAGCCCTAAAATTAGAGGAAAATTAACTGCTTCTTAAGTCTATTTCCATTAAGAGGTATGTTTGTTTTACATGGATGTTGTGGAGATGTCACGTACGTATAAGCATTTTTATATGCTTATCATATAGTCACCCTTGTGATTTATATGATCAAATTATTTATTTATATTCTGTCATAGAAGATAATACAGATCTGTCCTCTTTATAGGGGATACTGATGTGTTTTATTCATAAATAAAATTGTAACCACATACATTATTCGTTTCTGAAAGATTGCCCTGGAGCAAGTGTAAGATTTTTTTGGATGTGAAGAACGATAATGGCTTATGAAGGTGTCAAAAATGGTCTATGTTCGAAATGTCAATAGATAGTTTGATAGGGATAGTTTGACAGAGTATTAATAACTTGTTGTTTGAGTATGTTCTCTAAAAGCTTATGTCTTTCCTTCTGTCTCCTGTCTTCCTTGTCCACCCACTTCAATTAATTTCTAAAACCTAAGAGATTACATTAAATTTCTAACATCAAGGGACCAAGGAAATAAGTCCTTCACCATAACCAGAGAGCTAGGCTTTATTCTTAAAACAAAGCAGGTATTTTGTTCCTTACTTGGAATGAGGAGCATTCTCCAGGGGAATGCAGAAGACATGGTCCCATTCCCTTTCCAGAAGTTGTTCATATAGCAGTCAGATATTTTTCAGCAGCCTCTTAACAGGGGAAATAAATGTAGCACACTAGCATTCTGAATTGATTCAATGCTTTTCGCTAAACTTTATGATGCATTTTAGTGACGCTTCACTCCACCCACTCTGCAGTTGTGTTTCCACTACAAGCTGGCTTGCTGCCATAATGAGTGTTACGAGGTAGGTGGGAAAAAATGCATCGCCATGCCTGCAGCTGTGATTGAGTACAAGAGACTCAAATGCCGTTCTTTAGCCTGAAACAGAAGAATACTGTTGGCTTTTTGAAAAGGTTTGTTTGCACCCAGTCCTCTAATCCCAGGAGCTGTAGGTGGTCAAAAGATAATTTTATTTAATAGCAGTAGGTCTGTGTTTAAAAAAATAAATAATTTAGAAAATAAAATTAAAAAAAAATAGAAAAGGAGAAAAAAGCTTGGTCTGAGTCTCTTTTGCTTTTACAAATAAAATTATACTGCACTCAGATTTTGTTGTATCTCAACCTCTCCATCAGCACAGTCCCTCAGGAGACAGATGTTCCTTAACTCAAGTGAAATCTATGTGTGGCTGTCAGTCATTTCTTTAAGACAGTACATGCTGTAGTCGTCACAGTTTAAACATGACTCTAATCATATCTTCCCTGTCAAGTGTTATCGTGTAATCTCTAGTATTCTTTATGGCCTCCTGAAGTTTTAAAACAAATTACAAACTAGAAATGCAAAGGGTGACAGGGCTGGATGGCTCAGGCTTCCTGTGGAGTGTGAACTATTTCACCATCAGTCTTGTGGATAAGATTCCAGTCAGCAGCATCAATGGTGCTTCAGTGATTCATTTGAAGATGTGATTTGTCACTGTAGTTTCTCTGAAGGACCTAAGTGAGCACCAGCAAAACAATCTTTCGTTTTCAAATCCTACTGCAGATGAGGATTACGAAGCCCATATATCAGACTCAGCATAAACAACTTTTTAACAATGCAATTTATTTCATTTGATTGGTAAAGTGTTTTTCTTATACCTCCATATGCAAAATCAAGTTGAAGTATGAATATGTTCACCACCGCAGTACCTGTTTGAGAGCCTCAGTTTTTAGGGATGGGTGAAAAGGACGATCTGTTGGCAGGAGCCTCCTTAGGCTGTTTGTCATTGTCTTGGTCAATAAAGGGGCTCTGTGCCGGTTTTCTTAAGCAAAATAAAAAGTTTTTAGGCATCAAAAATAGTTTTCTCACACAAAATCTCAGCAGGGAAGCTCTTCTCCTGTTATATCTTCAACATTTTCTCTGCTTACCTGGCTTTCTCAGACAACCGTTTGGCCTTTACAATCCTGGCAGCTGATGCAGAAGCTTCTGAAATTTGTATTACCTTTCAGAATATCTCAGAATGTATTTTAGTCATTAGGGAGAAGGAATATCATCATCTAGGTTTTCCACCCCTCCCTCTTTATTTCTGTGTTTTATTTCTGATTTGCTGTATGGAAAGACTGGAGAGGGGAAAAAAATAAAAAGCTATTGTAGGAATTCCCTCAGCTCCAGTCACAAGAAAGCGCTCTCAATAATTGAATTCCCACGGTTACACAAAAAAATGTGCAGAAAACATAAGATAATTGAAGTTGGAATTAGTAATACTTAAAAATCCAATAACCAGAGTACATAACCTTTAAACTTTCACTTACAGCCTGATATCAGACCACCTTTGCAGTCAGTGAAGACCCTGCTTTTCAAGTTGCAAATTTAACATTGGCTTTTGTCTTCACATCTTACAGTGGAGTGTCCTTTCCAAACAGTTATGTGTCCGTTGAGTGACAGTGCTGCTTTGCAGCCACTGTAGTGTTAGTAAATGGGCTTAAACAGATGGTATCACAAAGGCCCCAGAGATAAATGACTGTATTCCTACATGTCTTGTTAGCCTATAATGTTGCATTAAAAATACTGCCAGATCCCCTTTTCAAAGAGGGTAGGCACATCTTTTATTTTAAAAATACTTTGTGAAAATTAAAAAAGAAAAAAAAGTCTCCTTGCTTGAGACTTTAAAGACTTTCTGCCATTGGGTATTCTTTCATTAACTGAAAGTAATTGTATGGATGCAGATGGCTACAGTGTGTGTATTTATTTATTATTTTCCACTTTTTGTCGTTTTTCAGATGTAGGGGCCCAAAAGGTATTATTTTTGGAAGTATATTTTATGTAAATTACTTTATTTGAAAATTTTTCGGAACCTTCACATTTTATTGTGATCTCATGCTTAAAATTTTGCCATGCCTTTTATATCACATTCAAAAGTTACCGTGTTTTTAAGGAATGCTATTAAAAGATACTTTCCTAATATTTAAGGAAGATGCTGTTCATCTTTGATTTTTGGTTTCCAAAGAGACTTGACCCTTAAAAAGGAGGTGTGCCTTAAAAAAAAGATACCTCATTTAGCCCTTATTGTATAAAATGGGAGGTGGGGGGAAGGGAGTTAACTTGGTGACTGTGGTGGATCTCTGCTTCTGAGCTGCGTGACAAATGGGGCTGTTCCAGGGGATGGTTGCCTTCGTCACATGCTGGCATTGCACTGTCCTTCCGCTCTCCCTGATGGCTTTATCCTCTGAAGTTGGCGCAGTGTCACAGATGGCAATTTCCTGCTCTCCTTGCACTCCAAAGAGCAGAATTTGTGTCGGTCCCAGTCCTTTGGCAGCTCACAAGAGAAGACTGTAGGATGGAAGGAGCAGAGAGTGGTGTCTGTCTTCCCAGTACTCTCCAGCTGGTTGGCTGCCCAGTTTGGGAGCGGCAGTTTTAACCCTGCCTGACTCCAGGGCCAGGGAGGGAGTGAACACCTGGAGTCACTTCCTCCCTTGGGACATTAGAAACAAAAATTATTTTAAAGATTTTACATCCTGGCATCTTTGTAAAATACCATCACCTTTAGGTTTTTTTCTCGTATATTAATTTTGAAGCATAAAGTAAGATTCTGGGTGCGCAGGGGTCTTGTAGAAGTGATTTGTTGGTGCAGGCTACATTACCTGGACATGATTAATACATAGAGTTTATTACCTTAGAGGTGATTTATAAACAGGTTCCATTCACAGTTTATGAGAAACAGGGATCCCTAGAACTAACTCATCATTTTTTGGTTTACATTCTTCTCTTACCTAGAATTCAAAAATGAGGTGACTTTTTATATTCCTCTTGGTCACTTTGAAAGGGAGGAGGCTTTCCTCCTTAATTTTATAGGTGCTATGAAAAGGATATGCTAATGAAGGAGACCTATGAGAAAGATGGGGACAAACTTTTTAGCAGGGCCTTTAGTGATAGGACAAGGGGTAATGGTTTTAAACTAAAGGAGGGTAGATTCAGACTAGGTGTAAGGAAGAAATTTTTTACAATGAGGGTGGTGAAGCACTGGAACAGGTTGCCCAGAGAGGTGCTAGAAGCCCCATCCCTGGAAACATTCAAGGTCAGGCTGGATGGGGCTCTGAGCAACCTGATCTAGTTGAGGATGTCCCTGCTCACTGCAGGGGGGTTGGACTAGATGGCTTTTAAAGGTCCCTTCCAAACCAAACCATTCTATGATTCTTCTTTCAGCTCAAGTAAGACGTGAAACTAATTTTTTGTTCTCTCCTTTCTTCCATTCCCCAGTATTACACTTCATCTCTGCCACTACAGTTATTGGGTTTTCTGAGCAATAGTAGCTGAGAAAATTGACAAAATAATTTAATGCTGCCCCATAAATTCTGAAATGAGGAGGATTGTCTTTGCTTTTGCCTTTTGGAGTCCCTGCAGCAATGCAGTGATGCTTCCATAACTCTGTTCAATTTTATTTTTTCTGTTTAGAAGGCTTTCAAACAAAACCAAGTCAAGCAGTTCTGCCATTTTAATTGAATAGCTTCAAGTCTTGTCTACATGCTTAGGCATATTTTCTTACTAATCTTTCACAAGGTTCTCAAATGTATCTGCATGTAAATGAGAAACTGTATGCACATACACATGTGTGTATATATGTGCATATGCATACATACAGTTCTTAAAATCCAAACCCCATTTTTTCTTTTATTTTTTTCTTAAAAACTGAAGAATTGCTTCCTGCTCTCAGTATGTAAGCTCACTACTTCTGCAGAGCAAGGGAAGCTGATAATGAGTTGGTAACATCTGCAGTTAGAGAAAGAATTACCTGTTCTATTTTGAGCAGGTGATTTTGAAAAGTGACCAAGCCATGGACGATTTCAAGAGAGGTATTGGGAGGTTGGGATGGTGTTTTAATAGGCCAAATGCCATCTGCTGCAGCAATTTGTAACATTTTATCATTGACAACTGTAGAGGAATGAGTTGGTCTATTTTGGTGGAACGGACAGATTTCTGTCCATCTGTGCTTGTATTGCAGCATGTCACTTGCATTTTAGATCTGCATAGCTCTGAGCCAAGACAGAAGCCACAGCAAGGTCAAGAGGTGGAGAAGCCTGTCAGCACGTTCTGTCTCTAATGATATGACAACTGCAAATTGGTGCTTCAAGCACAGCCTGGAGGCAGTCATTATGTTGGGCCTTGAAGCTCAACTTTTTCTAATATTGTTTCAAAGGAAAATGCTAACTTCAGATGCTTGCGATTAGCCAAGAGTTTAATCTATTGTAGTTCAAAGTTATATTCCTTCCTGTGTTTCTTCAAAAGAAAAAAGCCTAAAAAACCCCAAAATCATTGTTAGGATGTTGTGTATAGATTTGTATTGTTATTTTTCCTGAAAAAAATGGATGCTGCTTCTTTCCAATGGCTGAATGAGATAGTTTTGTTATATTTCAAGCTTTTGTTTTTTCTCTCCATCCATGCATCTGCTGTCTTTTCCTTTTTTCCTTTTTTTTTTCTTTTTGAGTTTACACAAAGCAATTTGGTTAATATTTTTATTAGACTAGAGATTTGACCCTAGCAGGTCACCTTAAAGATATGTTGGTCTTCTTCCATTTCACTAGTGCTTACCAGATCGTTGTTGAGGAGCTGCACCCACACCGAACAAAGCGAGAAACAGGTGCCATGGAGTGCTACCAAATCCCTGTTACCTATCAGACCGCTCTTAGTGGAGGGTCACCGTATTACTTTGCTGCTGAGCTGCCCCCAGGAAACCTGCCGGAGCCAGCCCCCTTTACCGTGGGTGACAACAGGACTTACCAGGGTTTCTGGAACCCGCCACTGGCTCCTCGGAAAGGCTACAACATCTATTTCCAGGCCATGAGCAGTGTTGAGAAGGTAAGTGCCAACCACCCCTTTTGCCTGGAAGGAGTCAGCTAGGTGACAACTAGGACTGTTGAAGTTGGGCGTAGTAGGTGTTGGCAGTGGCATGGCTGTAATCCCTTCTGTGCTGTGACAATGTGGCAGCATGCCATTCGGATTTCACACCGCCCTTGTGTCATGGTAACTGCTACTAGATGAGAGTTTAATACATCTTGTAGTAATCGTCTCAGCGAAGTAATTTCAGTGCTGTGACCGCCTCCTTGGTAAATAACATCCACAGTCCTTTCCCCAGTTCTCAGTACTTGTGCACTTCAGAAGATTAAATTGCTGCAGGATAAACAGAATGTGGGCTGCTCAGCAGGCTAATAAAATGTTACAAACTTTTTGAGACTCTCACACTGAACATCAAATAAAAAGTAAAGATTTCCTTGAACAATAGTAACCCCAGGCCCACGGTGTGGTTTTGGGAGCCTTTCTGAGAAGGTGTACTTGAAGCTTGCTCCACTGCTGTACGATAGTAAGAGTATGGCTGTCGCTCTCCTTCATTATCTCCTTGGTGTTTCATTTTTAACTCTGTCACTGATTATTGCTGCTGGCTTTCTGTGCATAAGGAAGGGGGAAGAGTGCCAGGGAGGGAGGTTCCAGGTGGGAAGAACAACTGTGGCCCTGCAAGCCACAGACTGTTGCTCTTCAATGTTTTTTCCCTCTCATAAATTAAAAATGGGGGAGGGGAAAATTATTAGTGAGAAGGGGAAATGTGGTAGACACAGAAGCTTCAGATATTTAAAAATTAATATTTTTTTATTTAGAATTTAGGAAACTGAAGGTATTATGTCTGTAGGAGTTTCCATAGGAAGTGTACAGGCAGGTCAGAAAGGAACTGCCCGATAGACATTAAGGTCGATAGCTGCTGAGACTCACTAGAGCTATCAGAAAGGAGCAGAGACCATGTCTACCCTCACATATGGGTGTCTGCGGTGACTAAACAAATCCTAGCTAACAGGCAACCTTGGCTTGGAGCCTTTTGAAGAAAATCTCACCTTCTACCTATGGCTATGGAAATTGCATATGCATCAAGTCAGGATGGGGGTGAAGCAGGAGCTAATGAAACTACTGGAGCTGCTCGAGAATTAGAGACTTTTTCTGATGGATGAGACTGTTCCCTCTTTCTAATTCTTATCTATAAACCTACATGAAGCAAGCAAAGCAAAACAAAAGGTAACTGCTAGTCACTCATTCATATTCCTTTCCCCTGCTACATATGTCCTCTTTGCTTTTGTTGGCTTCCAGCTGACTAAATTGTACGGAAATTGTTTCATTCCTCAAGGAATAAATGGGAGGGAAAAGCAAAACAAAAATATTAAATAGAAAAATAGATCTTTATTTTGGCTTTTATATTTTGGCAGGTAAGTAGAACAAATTATTTTTTTCTTTAACATTATTTCAGTTTGTGAGAGAGTTTAATCCTAAAAAGGTTTCCTATGGTATGATTTAAAACTTTGGATCAGATTTCTGTTCCTAGAGGGATTTTGGGGCAGAGGTTTTGGGGGAACTGCACTGCATTCTACCAGGACAGAGATCTAGTGGTTGTAAGATAACCTCTGAGCTGCAGAATATTTAAACAGGTGGTTTACTATACACCAGTAGGCTCACCAAAATAGTCAAAGGGAAGTAAAGTATGCTCTGAAATACACTGTAGGGTTGGGGTGAGGGTTACTCTGTAATCCTCACAGACACTGAACGGAAGTGGACAAGTAAATCCAGTAACTGGGGAAAATTCTGATTAGGTAAGATTGTATCAGTAGACTTTGCAGGACTTTCATTTAGATTGAAAAATTGTCTTTATGGCTTTATGGAACAGGTGTGGGAAGCCTCAACTCATAGCTTTGCTTGTTCTTTACAAGCTGTATTTACAAAACAGTGTCAACATATTTTACCTGTTGCTCAGGAATCTTCAAGAGGAAGAAAGAGATCCCAGGAGATGCATTTGTAAATGGAGTGCTGAGGGACTAGAGGGACCATATTTTATAGAGTGAAACTGTGTCATTATTATATTTTCTAATTACATGCTTATATAGTTTAGAGTGATCTAATACAGCAGCAGCTGCATCCTCTCATGCAACCTTATACTATTTCAGTATGTTTGCCTTTAAAATAACTGCATATTGTACATAAAATTCAGAAAACCCATTTATGACTAACCCTCATCTGTTCAAGTTGTCCAAACTGTGCATCACCAAGTCATTTCTCTGTTCGTTTGCTTCAATTGCTGACCAAACTTCTGAAAGGGAGCAGGGGAAGCAAAAACAGAAAAATTATCTTTGCATGTGCAACTTCTGAAGCACATCACTGTCAAATCACTGTCTTTCCTGGGCAGATTACACAGGTTGTAGATTAACTGTGTCATATGTGAAGGGATAGCTGGGCTATGCTAATTCCATGCTCAGAAGCATGAGGGAGCACGTTGCTGACATGCTTCAGGTGACTGAGCCAGCAATGTGCGCTCACAGCCCAAAAGGCCAACCGTGTCCTGGGCTGCAAGAGAAGCGTGGCCAGCAGGTCGAGGGAGGTGATTCTGCCCCTCCACTCCACTCTAGTGAGACCCCACCTGGAGTACTGTGTCCAGTTCTGGGGACCCCAACATAAGAAGGACATGGACCTGTTGGAGTGAGTCCAGAGGAGGACCACAAGGATGATCTGAGGGCTGGAGCACCTTTCCTATGAGGACAGGCTGAGAGAGTTGGGGCTGTTCAGCCTGGAAAAGAAAAGGTTCCGGGGAGACCTTATAGCAGTTTTCCAATACCTGAAGGTGCCTACAGGAAGGCTGGGAGGGACTTTTTACAAGGGCAGGTAGGGATAGAACAAGGGGAAATGGCTCTAAACTGGAAGAGGGTAGTTTTAGATTAGATCTTAGGAAGAAATTCTTTACTGTGAAAGTGATGAGACACTGGAACATTCCAACACAAACCATTCTATGATTCTGTGATTTTATGATGACTTTATTCAAGACCATCAGAATGCAGCAAGACAAGTTAGTTTAGACACAGTGCTGAACAAATGTACCTTCTTGGCTGCATGGTGCTGTTGGGAGGTCAGTTCTGGCTCAGGATTTCTGTGCCATGAAGTAAACAAGAGCACCAGTCCTCCTCTTTTCTTCCACTGCACCCTCTCTCTGAATTCTTATGGCATCATTTCAATTTGATTCGAATAATCTGAAATGTGACTACATCTGGGCTGTCCTGCACCTTTTCTCCCCATCGTTATCCTGGATGGTACAGATCAATGTCTAGATTTCCTGCTTTTGTGAAGGCAAAATCACCCAGTCTCTTCTCTGCTAAGCCCAGAGCCCTGCACCACCTTGTTGGGTTGCCCCAGCTGATCAGCAGATCTAGGGTGAACCTATGGAATGGGAAGGGCAAGAAAAACCAACCTGGTCTAACTGTTTTCTTTGCTTTTCCCTCCTCAACAGGAAACCAAAACTCAGTGTGTTCGAATAGCTACAAAAGGTAAGAGATTCGTCCCTCTAAGCAAAGTAGCTTTTTTTAATTATATGTGGAGTTTCTGTTAAATGTTTGAATCAAAGCTGGTACTGTCCATCTATTTTGAACCACTTGATTGTCTTAAAATGTAATGGGCTACTGCTTTTTATTCTCTGGTATTGGACTAGGAGAGTACTGTTCTAGCAATACTCAGAATTTAGACAAAGTTCTCCTTTGTTTTCCTTGTCTGTGGTTTTCAAGATCTGCTCTTAGGCAGCTGGAACATTGCAGGCAGCAGATAGATGGACTGGAGACTAGAAAGCACACTTGGGAAACTGTCTATTATGCTAGCAGTTATTTCCAAGCAGGAGTGGAAATAATTGAAAGGACACGATAGTTAATTTTCCTAAGAGCTTGGAGTGTTAGCTAGACATAGGGGAGGGTTGATTTGAGGAAGGCTCATGTCTGATAGCAAGTGAGGCCCTGGGCTAAGACTGGCTGCATAGCTGTGAGAATAAATCACATTGACCCCACATACAGTGGGTTAATCACATACTGCTCGCTCAAAAATGCTGTTTCATCTTGAAATGAGGACTTAGTTGTTCTGCTTATTGTTATCTCTTGCTTTGACTGTATTTATAGCCATTCATTTTGGCTGCTTGATTATGTCAACATGAGAGTTGTTTGATAGACTCCGGCAGCATAAACAAGAAAGGAGCTTACAAATGCTGAAAGACTACTCTGCAGAGGCCCAGCACTACTTACATTGTCTCTTTCTAATTGCATATTGATATTCAGCATAACAACGACTTCAGATAGGAGCAAGCAGGCATTTAAAGTACTGTGGTGGCACATCAGCACCATTTTTTCAGTTGCTTCTTTCTGTTTAAAACTTGTTCCAATTAAAAGCAGATACCTCTAATGAGATGGTAGCAACAAAGCGTTTTCTTGAGAAACCAAAAAATAAAATGTACTTCTCAAGATGTGTTAATATTTTCATCAAGTGAAGTAAGCTAATAAACACAGGAAATTAAAACCGTGAGCTAAGTCTTCTGTGAAAAGTACATCAGCATTATCTTTCTTATGTTTACCTGGCAAGATTAAATGTTTGAATTAAAATATATTTGCATAAACAAATATTTATATACCACAAGCATGTATTGCTAGGATTTGAGTCAAGGGAGAGTCTTGAAAGGCTCAGAAATATCCTAAAATACTGCAGAAATATGGAATGAAGAAGAGGAAAGCAGTGGTCTCTTTCATCATAAATTTTCTTGATAGTAATAACAAACTGGGGGAGGAGTTCACCTGGCTTATGAGGAAAATATTTTTTACTTAACTTTATTCAGTCCACTGATGTCAAAAGAATGTTCACGGGAGCAATAGTCCTGGTGGTTGCTTGTATGGCTTCCTTGGCCACAACAGTCACCTGCACCCCAAAGGCCGTAGTCTGAAGGAAAGGGGAAATGAGTAGCACATGTCTTACCATCATGCTATAAATCTTGCCTTTGCCGCTCTGGCTAAAGACATGTTTTTGTGAAGTAATTGCATTGCCTGATATGTCAGTACTATTCTCCTTGGATGTGGAACTGAAAACCAAAATGTTTTCTCTGACTTTGTTTTAATTGATAGATGTGAAATGTGAGGGGAGGCAACATTAGGAGCAAATGCTGTCTCTTGCTCTGAAGGAATGCATTTGATAGGGAATCATCGCTTCAAAGTCACGTACATTCATACTTCTCGAATGAGTTATACTGTTATTCTAAATCATACTTTAAAAGCTAGTACTCAATTTTTTTCCCATGTTTTCATCATTAAAATAATACCACAGTTCATTGTACTTAAATAAACATAGACTGAATATATTTGTTTATATATATCTTCATCTAGTTATGCTGATTTTTTCATAGTGTGTGTAAGTTTGATTTGAATCATTGACCTAGGAAACATCTGGATACATTTGTAATATATTCACAGAGAAAGAGGACTGTCTTGCCTTACCTAGCACACCTCAGTAAACCTAATATACCCTTTTAAAATCCAGCAAATTGTCTAAACTATGTAGTCAGTTACAAAAGTAGTGTGCAGTTCTATGTCACCTCGTGTGACTTGAAACAGCCTATAGCCGGCCAAACTGAACTTTGCCTTGAACGTGTTGAAAAGGCTTTAAAAATCGTTAAGAGCTGGGTGGAAGCAGGGGGAGAGAAATGACATTAAAGGTGCATGTAAAGGCAAAACAAAATTTCCCTGGTAGTGAAGTGCAGTACCAGCAAAGGTACCTTCTCATTTTTAGCTCGTTCAAAGGTCTGATATTATCTGCTGTGTATATTCACACCGATAAGATGTAAAGATGGAAAAAAAAAATATGGTAGTAATGTCATGGTTTGGTGCTGGAGTAGTTCCTATCCCTGATGTCCCTGAAATCATAATCTTGATAATTTAACTTTCCTAAATGTGTAAATATGTTCTTTCCCTGACTTTTTTCTTTTTTTTCTTTTTTTTCTTTTTTTTTTCACTTGGGCAGTTCCCCATTAACATAATTTACATGTATTTTAATGCATAAGGGGTTTTGCACTTATCATTCCCATGGGCTGCCTTCTGCCTTTGAGAACTGATGGAATAGTTTGTTTATTGGTGTTAAAGTAATGAAAGTCGGCAAATTTAAATAGAAGCGCTCATACTGCTCATACCTTTTCAGTCCGTATATTCCAGGTATAATGTTCTCATGTGCTTCTGATGTCAACATGCACTGAAGTGTGAATTCAACTAAATGGTGCCAAATCACAACTAAAGTATGTTGTTGCTTTTGGTGTATCTTGAAAAAAATTTTTTAGAGTAATCTGAGAGGCTTACTAGTGTCTGGTGTATTAAAATACACTCAGTTAATTTTTCATGGAAGAGAATATTGGAACAGCACCAGATTAAAAAGTAGTCTCCTGAGCAGTTCCTCTGTACTAGCAGCTGAAGGATGAATGCCAGAATGATTCTTTGATGGTGCTGATTTAGGGTAATAATAGGATTCTCCCTTTATCTGGACGCCTTCCACAAAGCTTGTAAGAATTTAATGACTTGATGACTTTTGTGCTTCTGCAGGTTGGACTGAACTGGCCAAGAGAGTCACAAATTACTAGGTGGGGCAAGAGGGTATGAAAGTTGCACACGTGTACACAGTCTGTTCACATAAGCTTTGATTCTTGAGGAAACCAGGCTAAAAATAACTCCTTGTGACACATGTGGTGGGTAGGACATACCTAAAGCACCATTTCCAAGTATAGCCCAGAAAATGTATGACCATGAACTATTTTAATTCCTTGGATGCTTTTAGCCAATATTACCTTCCTCTGTCAACCTGAATTCCCTTCCCATTCAGATCCTTTTAGTAACCGGTGATCAGCATAATTTTATTTTAAAAAACCCAACAGTTCTTTGTTCTCCGCCTCATTATTTTCTGAATCTAGGTAGTAGCATTACCCAGTCACTAATAATTTGGTTTGCCACAGATAGTAACAGAGGAAGGAGAAAAAAAATAATCTTGTTTTCTAAAGTGCAGAGACTGAGGTAATAGGTCAGATAGATATTCATTAGGAACAGAAAGATGGAATTATGCTAGGAAATGTGCATTATTTGACAAAGAAGTGTTACATATAATTTCCTAAAAAAAGTTCTCAAACTTCCTAAAACTAATTTGGTAAGGCAGAGTTCAACCAGTCCATAACCTGCTTATATCATACTTATTATCATAGAATCATAGAATGGTAAATGAACTTGCCTAACCAAAGTATTGCTAGAGGAGTGAATAAAAGATGTGTGATTCCCATAGCATGCACTTTAGAGTAACACATGATGTTGATGACTGATCAGTCACATCTTAGAGCTGAATTTGACTGTAAAACTTTGAATGGGTTGCCACTCACACACGACATTGGCATTTCATTTTACCATCTAAAATGTTATTGACTGCTGAGGGAATAAAACCAGATTAACATGGTCAAAGAAGAGTGATGCTTCAAATTATTTAGCATGTAAATAGACATTTAAGAGGACAGAAGGGACAGCAGAGCTGTTATTAAGCAGAGAGTATATGAAGTTGACATTTCTGACAGTTTTTAGGCTGCCAAGTTTGAGGCAAACAGATTTGCATGTATTCTTCAGTTTTGTTTAGGAGGCTAGAGAAAAATATTGAAAATTTAATTAGAAGAGATACACTGTGGTAGTAAATAAAGAAGTGTTGGGCCTAGCAGCTTTATCCCAAAGTAGTTAGAAGGAAAAAATGAAGTCCAAGGTTCCTCACGACACATTTAAAACATGAACTTCATCACCTCCAAAATTATTTTCCCTTGTGGTTTTCCTTTATATTATTAGTTCAGGCAGTGTAGAAGTTCTATATCTCTGTGCATGTTTGGTTCATACAGATGGATGAAAATGCCATTTGAGATTATGCGCATCTGGAAGTAATTGTGAAATAGCAGAAAATGACTTTTTAATCTGATTTGAGGAATAAAAAGGTCTGGGTGGTAACATTTCAACTGCAAGGGTGCATTTAGTCCACCATCATTATTGCTCTGAATTCATTCCCACAGCAGTTGGGGATTGATCCAAAGGCCTTTGATGTCAATGGGAGTCTTTCCACTGACATTAATGTGCTTTGGATTAGGTCTTTAGAAGTCATAAATCTGTCTAGACCATAATTATTTCCTTGAAATTGTTCCTGATGATGTTTCTGCTCTTAGGGAAATTTGTGAAAGTCAAATCACCTCCTGTAGCAGGATGCTCAGATATGTCTGTTACTGATTAATGCACAAATGAGGGAAGATGTCAGATGCTAAATGTATATGAAACAAAGCTGCTCTCGCTGTTGTTTTTATGTTTGGATCAATGCTCCTACAATGACTTTCAGCTGTAATAGACACTGGAGACCTAAGTGGCTATATAAATTTAGAGAAGAATGCAGATGTTGCCGAAGTAACATCTTTCTTTTCACTCATTCGTAGGAAAAAACTATTAATATGTTTAAACTTCAATGGTCTTTTGCATAATGTCTTTTATCTCACAAAGAGGAGATTTTAACTGACTTGCTGAGATTTCCAAAGATGGAAACAGAATATTAGCATGGCATATTTTCCTCTTCTGTATGTGAAATTGCAGTAGCTCACAGAGCAACCACATCTGCCAGTTCTGATAAGTGACACCTTTGGTTGTAAATAAAAAATGGAATGATCCTTTGATGGAATACTTGACGATGGTTATAAAAAAATCAGTTAACTGAGGGACACCTCCAGATTTCCAGGCATAAAACCTATAATGTGGGTATTTTCATATATATGTGCAGAGAGTAACAAAATCATGGAATTCAATTACTAAAATTTAATATGAGTAAAAAGGTATTTAGTGTAACAACAGCATTTATTAGGTGAAGCTAGGTGATTGATATGCATGGGACAACAATTTTCAGAGTGTGTGTTTCCCATTCTTTATTATGAGGCACCTAAGTACTCTTTTTCTGCTTGTTGCTTGACATGGCAAAGAAATAAAGGTTCCTTCTGAAGGTAACAGGAAAAAAGCTCTAAATTACCTAGTGTTTTTTATGTTTATGACGTTGCCTGAGCGGAACCATTTATTTTAACTGTGTTTGAGAATAATTATGATCATAAGTACTTTCTAGTTTACGACCCCTTTCCCAGGTCTTCTGGAATATGGGTTTATTACTATGTTTTGAAAGTGTAGTTGACTGCCTTTGGTCAGAAAAGTTTCATGAATGAGTAAATCTAATAAATACAATTAATAAATCTAATTGCTTTACTAGAGAACTTTTATATACATTGGTTAGTGAATAAGTGTATTACATGCAAACTTTAAAT
The DNA here is from genome assembly GCF_000700745.2 of Antrostomus carolinensis. Taxonomy (NCBI): domain Eukaryota; kingdom Metazoa; phylum Chordata; class Aves; order Caprimulgiformes; family Caprimulgidae; genus Antrostomus; species Antrostomus carolinensis. Next base: position 119,093 of record NW_010301477.1, read on the forward strand.
TTGTTTTGGTTTTTAAAACTAGCTTTTTTAAAAATCGGTAAGTTTGTAAGAAGAAACACTAGTGATACATTTCAGTGTTTTAAAAAAATCAACCATTACAATTAAGAAATTTTGAGTCCAAAGATATAATAAATATTAGCTTTCTATGATTTTGAAATGTTTTGATATTTCTTTTGGCCTAGATACTTAAGAAATTACTTTGTGCAGATGCTATAAGCAGATTGAAATCCTAGGAACTTTAAGGTTTCCTAAATAATAAGAATTTTAAAAGTAAGAATTCAGGTAGAGGGTTCTAGTTTGTATTTAAATTTTAGAGAATGAATGTTGATACATTACCTGCTTTAAATGAAGTATCAGCATCTTAGCATATTTGTTCTTTTAGTAGGTGCCTGGTTTCTTATGTCTCTTCAGCGGTTTTGGATATTATTTCATTAATCAGATTGTGGGCATTTAATGTTTTGCATCCACTGTTAAAGAATATGGAAACATAAAGGTAGAAATCTACTGTTTTTATAAAACCCATTAGACTTTTAACTGCAATAGAAGATCTTTGATTCCCCTTATAATATATAGGCAATTTAAATGACCATTTAATATTACTATTTGCTAATATTGTAGTGGTGGTGGTTTTATTCTAGCTCCCTCTTTTTCTGCTTTTTCATTGTTTCTTACTTGCCTTTTCTTGTGTTTTTACCTTCTTTGTGTCATTGTAAGATTACAATTTTTTAGAAAAGGCAAACTCTGACATTACCTCATAGGACTGGGCTCACGAGCCCCTTTGCACAGAGTCATCCTGTGTCCACTTTCATTGTGTATCGTGATTAACTGGATATTTGAATAAAACAGCCCCTTGTAAAACCCCCTTGCCTGGGATTGAAGAGTGTGTGAGGTGGAACAGGCAGAGATTGCTGCCTGCAGCAGGCTATCACAGGCATTTCACGTGCATGTTTGGCCTGGGAGCCACAGGAGTTTGGCTTATCTGTGCAGCAGTGGAGTTTTTAGAGCAGCCCCATTAAGGGACAGTGCTGTTTCACCTTTTCAAACAAAGGAGCCTCTAGGAGTTAGTAATTGCATTTACATCCACTCACTAGTCTTCAGCCAGAATGATGCTTTCTCCACATTAGCAGGCATGTCAGCACTGACAGTGCAGGATTTGCCATTTACATCATTGATATTTAATTTGAATTCTGTATCCAATAAAGCAATGAATTGCTGATGCTAGAAATATTCCTACATATATGTATCTTAACATTGTTGTTAGGGCCAGTAAAGAAACTATAGTTCAAACTGATGAGGTCAAAATCAGTTGTGCTTGAAACTGGTTCCATGAAATGGTACATTAGATTGGGACATTTTAACATACACACATTTATTGGATTTGGAAGTGTGTAGCAAAGTCCCAGACTGTTTTGGAAGTGGTAATGAAAATTTAAATGGCACTCCAGTAGTGATGTTATGCTCTGAACCCTAGGTGGTCATCACTGTCCCATAGATATGATGTGCTGTCATTGCAGAAGACATTGTGGATGCAATGTTGAAATAGTAACACATTTCTATGCTAAAACTTTGCATTGTTGAAGTAGAAACTATTTACAGGGCAGATTGATGATATGATCATTAATAATGAGGAGCTAATGTCGGTACATCACGTATAAGCCAGCACAGATAGAAAATCTAATTTTTAAGAGAGTAGGTATGGTTGGTGGTCATAGAGCTGATGGAAAAAGTGCCTATCAGCAGCTTATTGTTATCCCTGTTACAAATGACTACTTTCACTTAGATTTGCCAAAATAAACTAACTTAACATAGTAAAAATAATTTTAAATGTTTCCTAGCTTAGAACAATTGCACGAGCAGTTCTGAAAGGAGGGTAGAAATAATACTACATGCTGGAGTAGTGGTGCAGGGCAAGGGGGAGGTAGTTTTCGCTGTCTTCAGGTACAGCCAAAAGGTCTCAAGTTCATATTTAATACTGACAGAAGAAATTGAAACTCAAGGTCAAAGCTGCTTCAGTGCAACTAAAAAAATCAAACATTAAATAAAAGTTATATCAATTAATAAGTATTAAATCAATTGCTACATGTATCAATTTGTGACACCTTAGCACAGAGATTATAATCTTTGCCATTATCCATCCTTGTGTTAAGAGCTTCCTAACACAGAGATATTTTGAATAAAATACAAAATATTTTTGAGCAAGAAGGCTGCTCACTGTGCACCAGGACAGGAAAGACAAACAGGACTTTATCTCAGAAAAGAATGATGCCCAAAGAACACTGAAGAACTTCAGCAACATCTAAATCAGAAATGTGTTGCTTGATTTTTATGAAAACCATTTATGGCCCTAAAATCAGCATCACTGTGTTTCTCTGCATCTAATCAAACACTTTTAACTAAATGAAAAGAAGTTCCACCTCGTCATGGACAAGGGTCTATTAAACTATTTGCTTGTCATCTCTGACAGAATGCTAAGTGAAGTTCTACAGCTAGTCATCTAGAAACAAGGAGCAGCATTGCCAAGCGTAGTAGCACTTCCTAAACACTGTCAAATGTGTTGCAGAGCAAGTCAGTATGGTTGATTGGCACTGCTGCCAAATTACTCAAATAAAGAGATTGATGCTTTGTCAGCTGTGTAATGAGATGAAGGCTCTGAAGTTCGGGAGCGCAAGCTGCTTTCTGCTCTGTTGGGCAGTTGCATACTAACCACACTATTTCTGTAAAGATCCTGACCAGAAGGGTATGCTGGTGGACCTCACAGGAGGGACTGTCTTTCTAGAAATTGTGTGATTATCGCACATCTGTCTGTCAGAACAGGAGGCATTTACAGGCACTGTTAAAGCAATTTTTATAGCCAGGTAAATTCAAAGCGTAGGGAACAATTATGACCCTGTATGTGGTTTTCAATGCTGTCAACTTTGGAAGCATGTGGAGGCTTTTGTGCAAATTCAGCAGCCTGGAAAGGACTGTGAATATTCTCCGTGCTTCACAGTGATGTGGTGATAAGTTTCTTGATCAGGATGGACTTCCAGAACACTTTACTGTCAAAGAGGTCACAAAACAGATTGCATCCTTTGCCACTTCTGATTAACATTTGCTTTGTTGAGTCAGCA
>NW_010301477.1:122226-126879 GCF_000700745.2 Antrostomus carolinensis
CAGAATATTTAACCTGAACATTAAATCAGAGGTCCCATATCTGCTGACTTGTGTTACTTGCTCTTTGCTGATGACTGAGTATTGGTTATTCACACACATGTAAGCAGACTACATATTATTGACTGTTTTACTCTCTCTGCCAAGTGGTTTGGCCACGCCATTAGCATAGAGGGAAAAAGAGGTCCTGCTCTAACCTTGCTGTGGTGGAAAATATCCTGAGGCAGTAGTCTGTGCTGACAATACACTAGTGAAATTTGTGAGAATGGCAGTGCTACTTCAGCAGCATACTTCTTCCAAAACACCATAGTTAATAGTAAAGTCATGCAGGGAATAGCAAAAGCCAATATAGTATTTAGGACATTAAAGTAACATGTCTGAAATAAGAGACATCTGGCTTCCCACAAAAGCAAACCTCGATTGTGCATTAGTTGTTGCCATTCTTTGTATGGCTGCAAAACTTGGACCATTTGTGGTCTCCACATCAAGCATCCAAACCATTTCCAATGCACTACTTTCATGCCCTTGCTACCATAAAGCTGCAGGATGTTACCTTGAATGCAGCACTCCTAAATTGCTGTCACATTGTCAGCACTGCAGCAAGATTACAAGATGTCCAGTTATGTCAGAAGTAGTTCTCGTGTTGGACAACAGATTGCCCAAAGCTGGTTTGTAAGGGCAGTTGAAATGCAGAGAAAAGCCCAGAGGTAGCATAATGAGGTGGTTAATGGGCAAGTTTCAGGCAAATCCTCAGTTATGTGTAATCAGGTTCACAGTGAGAGAAATTAGTTCTGAAGATTTTCTGCTCTGTCAAAGAATAGGTACTTACGCCATCATAACATGCAAATAAAATCAGAATGGCACTCTATGGTATAAGTGGATAAACAGATTACATCTGTACACTTCACAATGTCATGAAAATAGGCCTCTTTCTGGGACAATGAAACCAAATCCTTATGTACTGATGGAAAACAGGCATCATAATCACTCTCTCCATCCCCGGTGCTACTTTATTTCCAACTGCCATTTCAAAGGGCTACTTATGGAAGATGTAAGTAATACTTTTTTGTAAATCTTATCATATGAAGATACATTTTTAAAATGTTTTCTTACTGTACATCTTATTTTGGGACCGCTAGATAATGACAGGAAAACTAGACTGTTGGCTATTTCCAAGAACCGGTGAAGGAGTTTTTGCTATTACATCCACATCTTCAGCAATAATGAAAGGACAACTCTTTTTCCATGAGAGGGAGAGGGTGGCATTCTACAATTACTGTAATTGACATTAAAATTGCCTCAACATATGGAATGCAGTTGATTTGCACAAGTACAGGCATTTTTTGTGTGTGTGTGTGTAAGCCTTACTTTTTATGTACACTAACATCATCCAGGTTGTCTGAATTGGTTGTTTGTTTCTTTTACCAGTTACAGTAGAAAATATTTAGTCAAGCAAACTTCAAATTAGTCCTTAATCTGTTTCTAATTTCTCAGATTGTGCTAAATTGAGACAATTTGTTTTGAAATGACCCTGCTGCATTCCCTAGCATTTTCTAACAGGTTTTATAAGGACCGGTAATTCAACATGCTGTCATTATTTTCTGCAGATGTAAACAGACTTTCTCATAGTTCTTTAGTGTTTCTCACTTCTGGTGGTTCCTGAATCCTGAATGGTTTAGTACCTGATATTATTCTAAAATTTGGAAAGGTTCTCAGCTAGTTCCCATTTTACTTGGAATCATTGAACCATAATGTTTATAGAGGGATTTACATCCTTGTATTTGTCTTTCATCCTTTTGTAGACCTGATGGAAAAGTTTACCATTCCTTGCCCCAGCATCAAGTTATTTAAGATACTGGACTGTTAAACCTGGGCTCTGGGTGCTTCATCAGCTCAGTGAAACATCTAGAAGGAGCCTCTGTCCTCTGTATCTCAAATGTGATCAAAAATGATGATTACTGTATGTAGTAATGCATTCCATTTTCTACTCACTATTTTACAGAAAATTCTGTTATAGGTGTCAGATAGGAATGTCGGGGTTTTTTTAATTACTCTGTCTGTGGAGGACTATAGTCTAAGGATGTTGGACTTCTAGATTTAATGCCTGACTGCTGGCCCAGCTGTTGGACCTGATAGACTTTTGTATGAACTAATGCCTATAGCTTGGAGGAGAAGAGGAGCACCCACCTGGGTACAGTTGCTGCCTGAGCCTACAGCAAGTGTGTACTGCCTCACCTGCCACCAGCCAGCCCGTAGAGTTGATAAGCTTTTGAGCAGATATGTAGCACATTGTACATAGCTGGGCCCACACAATAAACCTCTCAGGGACCCAACCGCAGGATGTAGTCTCTGTCACATGCTACCAGAATGATAGAGCCCTGATTGCTATAATTACTCATTCTGAGATTTGGGAAAATTAGGATGTGTCCATATGCTGAAGAAGACACTTGACTAGTTTTTCAAAGCTGTAAAACCAAGTGACAGCTGCTTTTCATCAGGTGATAGTATTTATTAAAATATTACTTTTTCCACATTTCAGCTGCTTGCTTTACCTTTCTTCAAAGCAAAACACACTCCGCTGTACGGCACACTCCATTCAGCCATATCTGGAACCTCCTTGAGCCCAGCCCAATACAGAAGTATTTCATCAAGCCAAGTTTTGTCATTGCCATCACTAGCCATGAGATAATAAGAAATGCAAGATTTGCAACAAATTGTCTTAACATATGTTAGGCTAAAGGGGAAATATAATCATGCAGGATAAGCTGACTGTAATCCTCTTATCTTTTTCTCTTCCCTCTCAAGATGTAGCTATTCCCTGTTTGAACATAGTTAAGGTAGTTAGAACCAATTTGTACTGTGGTATAAATGTTTGAGACAGAAACATAAATAAAACATCCCTAAACCAGAAGCTAAGTACAAATCTAAGATAAATTTCTTTTGCCAGCTTTGAAACTGGCTACTGTGTTTAAAATTAATTTTTTATGAGAACAGATACCCTCAGCCATTTTCCTATCCTGCTGGTGTTTGTGTAACATTAATTTTGAGAACTATGTGGTCTTTGTCTCCTGATTGAGTGACCAACTAGATGTTTTAAAGCAAAGTGAGAGAAGATATCATAATAATGAACACTAAAAAATACGTACTTTATCTGTAAGTGTGTTGGCTAGCTTGTGATATTTACAGTCCTACAGTGTATTCTTAACTTGGTTAAACAACGTTGAGGACTTGTTTCTGGTCTGGGGTAGGCCACATGAAATATGAATACATGCTTTGATGTTTGTGCTGAGGCTTTTCCCCTGTGTCTTCCATTTTAGTATTATTACCGTCCAGTATAATATGAGGTATTTAAACTTTTCTGATGGGAGTTCTTTATTAAAGAGAAAGGTCTTGTTTCCATCGTGATACCCAGCATTGCCTTTCTTAGCCATGCCTGTGCTCTCTGCACAGTGTATCAGAGCTGCTTTTCTGCAAACAGAATAGCTCCCTTCTTTAACAGCACACTCATATAAAAATTAATACTGTAACTTCGTTTTCAGCAAACAAGCAATGGAAAATCAACAAATGTCAGGAGGCAAAAGAGAATGTATGTTCTTGTACCTGAACGATTTGTGTAATTTCTTGAAATGTTATGGATTCAAGGCTGGATGCTGGATCTTGCCCCATTTCTCTGCAGAGCTGTATATTTCTCTCTTGGAACTTGACATCTCATTAGGATCAGAGCGTGAGATTTTGGTTGGAGGATTGTTCTCCTCTGCTTTTTGACTATGGAGTAAAGGAAAAAAATACAGATACTTCACCTGTATAGAGTGAGCATAGTTATTGCATCTGGGTTTGTGTTGAACAGGAACCTGCAAAATAACAATAACCAACTGTTTTTTCTATGCTCTGAGGACTTTATTTCATTTTAAAGCCTGGCTTTTATTCCACATACTCAATTTCTCTACTCACATCTAACAATGTGATTATTAGTAAATTCCCGTGAGTAGTATTGAAGAAAGATGCTGTCTTAAGGATATTTTAGGTTTTTCAAGACAAAAAGGACTTGGTATCAGAATTATTATTGATTTCCAGTCACTGCAAAGTACACACACATCACAGTAAAGGTTAAAATGCCTAGAAGAATGTAAAAGAACAGTGATTTTAGGTAAAAAGAAATTCCAGATTAAAAAGAAATCAGACTAAAGTAAACACAGTGAACGACTTCCTTTATGAGTAAGTCTGTAATGTTTTCTCCATACAGCTACTGCAATCAGAATATTTTTTTCTTTTTCCTCTTAATGCAGACATGAACACATCAATATTTAATTTGACCATGAGCAGTATATGTATTTCATTTAACCCCAAATATATTTCAGACTTTGTGTGTTTTTGTAATGATGATACGAATTTATAAATCCTTAATGCCCTTAATGCCTCCCATATGTTGTGCTGAAATCCTTAGAAATCTGTAAAAATGAAAATCAAGAAGATAGTTATGGGCTCTGAAAGCTGAAAACAGACCTAAGCCAGTCTAACAGCTAAAGTTTTGTCATCTGGCTCCTAATGTTCCTAAACCTTTGGCATAACAAATGTTGCCTTTGAGAACATACCCCATTTTATTTGGTCATCTTAATTCACTCTACATAAATAAAATAAAATAAAATAAAATAAAAT
>NW_010301478.1:0-4577 GCF_000700745.2 Antrostomus carolinensis
CCGGACGGAGTTTATCAGAGTCAGCTCCTTGTGCGTACAGAAAGCGCAGAGGAACATGCACCTGGAGTGTGAAGGGTAATGTATCTCATCAACTTACACAAAGAGCCACACCGGCTCTTTGCTAGAATTAGTTAGCCGGAGCAATACAAAGATTCCTGAGTGGCTTGTATTACAGAAACAGGGCGGTACGAGCCAAATGGCAGCGATCCTGAATGTGTTTCTGCAGGCTTACCTGTCAGTTTCTCCAGCACAAGACTCACCTCAAAATTAACGCAATCCCCCCCCCCAGCCCCATGCAAAGTACAAAACAATTGTTGTTATAATTGTTTTGAATCGAAACAATTGAATCTAAAACAATCTGAAAAGCAGCTGCTCCTCTAGTTACTGACCATGACCTGAAAGTTCAGATTGTGCTGTTCAAAGCTCTAGAAGTGCTTTGGACATCACAAAGAGTTCAGCAAAATAAGCTGTCTCTAGCTATTGTGGGTGTGAGGAAAGCACCTGCACTGTGCCCTTTCCTCTGCAGTGTTGTCTTCCCTGGGGTTTTTTTAGGAAAAACAACCAAGCTTTTCACTGCCTCCTGCTTTTCTGCCAGTGTCCCAAACCCCTGTGAGATCCAAAGGCAGGAACGCACATGTGTATTACCCTCCTGAATGCCTTCAGTCATTGTCTGGTCTGCAGGTTTGCTCTTCTGCCTTAGCCATACTGAACTTCTAAATAGCACTAGTTACCAGAAGACCTCAAAAGCATGGATATCATTATTGTTACCCAATTTCGTTATCCAAGACCTGCTCCATCTCGCTAGAAAGAACAATAGCAGCAGATACAGGTCACTGAGTCCTAAATCAAGATCCTGTGTCTAAGCAACACTAATCCAAACTCAGAATGCCTCATGAATTTACATGTCAGCCTTGTATGTCTTAGTCCTTTTCTCTGTACAGCAGGTAATGAGAGGAAACAGATCTGCCTAGATCATCCCGTGTGCATCTGAACTGACTCAGGGTGTGGGACGTGGACTAAGACAGCCTAGGTAGCACTGAGCAGTGCTGTTGCACATCACTTCCTGCATTGCTCTCCCCACTGATTTGCTTTCTCTTATAAATTCAATGAGTTTGAATTCTGAATTTTATTTCCCCACCATTCAGAACTGAGTTATCAAAAGAGAGAGGGTAAGTATCCCACCTCCCCCAGTGCTCCCTGGGACAGGGGTGGAAATCTCTACTGGTATAAGCATTCTCTCTTTGAGGTACTGTATAGTTCTCTACTTTTCCCTGAAGATCTCACAACCATCCACCCTTTATTGCTCCTCTGTGGTGCTTCCTTATAAGAATCACAAAGCACTTTACAATTACCAAACTGTCACTGCCTGAATTTTTTAGCATATGGTTATTACAAGTTTAGCAGAGGTTTACTGGTGGAATATTTCTTCCTGTTTTGTTGAGTTTGTGCATTTGATCATGCTTAGTACACAATCAATCTCATAGGTTCCCGAGTATGTAGGAAGGCCCTCTCCCTTATCCATAAATAAAATTACTCTTTGCTGAACAGACCTACAAAGGGATGGCCAAGAGCATTAGACTGAAAGTGTTGTCAAGCATTGGAACAGGCTGCCCAGGGAAGTGGTGGAGTCACCATCCCTGGAAGTATTTAAAACATGTGTTGATGTGGTGCTTAGGGACATGGTTTAGTGGTAGACTCTCAGTGTTAGGTTTATGGTTGGACTTGATGATCTTAAAGGTCTTTTCCAACCTAATTCCAACAATTCTATGATTCTATGACTGTGAGTGCTAAGACACTGGCTGTTAATTCCCTTCATTTTCTTTGTAAGGGTCTTTCTCAGCGCAGCTAAAGACAGAAACTCTTAAAAATTAGGCAACATTGTATTAAAATGACTACTAAGAAGCCAATGAAAGGCAGATTCGGCTTTGGAAGTCCCTTTTACTCCTTATTTTGAACTGGCTGTGTTCAAACTTAGTACCAAGAATTATGAGCAACCACCTAATTAAGCCAAAGTATCCTGGACCTAATGGATGGACAGCAAAAAAAACCCCATAGTGGCTGAGTGATTTCTCTCTGCTTATGAGATGTCTGTATTAGAACTGCTATGCAAAGTCAGGTTGCTGTACTCCTACACCTGTGTCTCAATGGCTGCCTCTACATTTCTTATTCTGTAATAATGCTAGAAGAGGTCTTGTTTCCTTCTGGTATTGGTATGTTTCTAATTTCACCTCAGCTTTTTTATCACTAATAGCTCAGGAGAAGATTACCAAGAACAACTACAGCTTAAAGAAAGAGGTGCACATCTGAAAGTACTGCATCATATAATTTGAGGAGATTCACCTCTGAAAATTTAGAGATTTATGATAGAGACTTATATCTAGATAATTAATATTCTCTAGGAGTTTTCCCTGAATTGATTAGAGAACAACTCTTCTGACCTATTTTAGACGTTTTTCAGAGCTTATGATACATTTTATCCTAAAAGTGCATGCTTTTCTCCTTTCCATACAAAGAATGTCTGTGTGATGTGCTCAGATATAATTGTCTGTAGTAGAGCGCTCTGAAGTTAGGCTAATGAATTCTACCCTTTCTTTCTACTTGACAGGTTTAGGTCTTCAAAAGCATTTCATATAAAGAAAATAGTATGGCGATCTGAATTCCTAAAGGAAAGATACTTGAACAAATATCCTGTAGAAAATTAGTGTCATAAAGAGCCACAGTTGTACTTTTGCTTCCTTAACTGGTTTGGATGGGAAGTGCCTTTTGTGAGCAGTGATAACCAAAAACGTTTTGGACTCTTCACTCCCTGAGGATAGATTGAACTGACAGATGCAGTACAGTCTAAAAGCAATAATGTACTGGCCCCCCTTGCTGGCATTTAAGGCTTCTCCCCCTTCTGACTGTGCTGAAAACCCTCTGAATGCAAGGAGGGGGGTGACTGCTGCCTGGCTAGCATTGCTGAGATGTCACAGCTCCTGTTACAAAGGCTTCTCCCACTCAGAGCTATGCTGTCTAAAGCCTCAAGTAAGAGCACTGAGAGCAAGTGCCAATAGCAGGACTGCAGAGGATTTTAAGACTCTGTATCCTCCAAGAGTCGCCTGAACAAGACAAGGCCACATATGAGATACATGAATGGTCATTTAGAGGGACACTGCTGAAAATTGCCCTGCTATTTGAAGACATCTGATTTGTTTTCACAAGTAACACATAAGATTATTATCACAGAAAGATGAGATGATGGGGAAAAACATTCTTCCCTTCTCTTCCCTCACTGCTTCTCCACATACTTACCATCACTTTCCACACTCAGTTGTGCTGCTTCACTTAAAAGACAGCAATTTGTCCTTTTTCCCTATGGAGTTTGAGAGAGAAACTTTTGATTTTGTATAGGAAAATATGATAGTAAAACATTACTTGGCAGGAAATACCTGGAGCTACTCAGAATCTGAAGGCTACATTTGAATTCAAAAGTCTTATTTTAGAAAAAATAATGGACTTCTTTGAAGTATATTTTAAAAATTAATATAAATCTTGTGAGTTCACCTGTCAGTGTGAGGGCTCCAAACTTCCCAGGGCTTCCAGTCTTCCTACCTGGTCAAAAGACAGCAGACCCATCCTTGATACCTCTAGGTAAAGAAGAAAAAAAAAGAAAAAAAATCTTTCTCTCTTCAGTCTCTTCAATTCCATGATCAAAAACATACACTGGATGTACATTTTGACATCCATACTCCAAATGATTCTTGAAGAGTAGTAATGGAACTATAGATACTGAAGTTCAACATTGCAAATCACAGTGCTGCTGTAAAGAAATCATTGTGATTTCACAAAGAATTAATGAACCTCTACCTGAATATTGGCATTATAGAAAATAATCGCCATAATCTAAAGCCCCGAGGCAATTAATATTCTCTTGCATATGGAAAAAGGCTACGCAGTGATGTTGAAAAATCTGGATGTCTACTTAGTGTTGAGTCAAAGCTGGCTGAGGTTCTCAGATGGAGGCACTCCAGTCTGCTTCAGTGACATTGATACTCAGTGAATGATGTGACTCTTCAGTACGCCTGGGAAGTTGGCAAGGTGCGGCTCCGTGTTGGCCAGTGTAAGTAAATACCCACTGAGTCAGTATTAGCTGGTGCAGGTTCCTTTCCCATCTTGTGTATGGTGATATAATATATCAAGTCCCATAGAAGATGTGACGCTAGTAAGAGCTGGAAAGCTTTCATAGGTTTTCAAAAGCCAGAATTCACTGTGAAAGCACAAACCTCAAACAGCTCTTCCATTTTGTGAAAAATAAACCAGCCTTCCACTCCAAGGGAATACACCTTCCTTTTCCTTTCTGACCATTCTTACACAGACTTATTTTATCCCATCAATTATATAAATTAATTTGTCTTCCTGAAGGATGACCTTTTGTAGCTCTACACCTGTTATCATCCTCTGGTCCAGGTCCAAAAAGTGACTTGGGCTTTGCCATGCTTTCAGGTTAGGCACCTAGCTCCAAGAGTGGATATGACAATTTGGTTAAGGTATCCAAGTTTACTTCACTGTGTGGTATCCCAAAAGGCATCCACTGTAGG
>NW_010301478.1:4609-31684 GCF_000700745.2 Antrostomus carolinensis
AGAGAGACAGGAATTCAGGATTTCTCTTTGATAGAAACTGCTCTTTTCATTGGAATACACTCCTGTCCTCTTCTGCCTGTACTTTTAGGTCTCTCTTGAATCTTTATTCCTTGCTTGGTGGCCCAAGCCACCACAGTCTTCTATGAGAGGACTGGGGAATGGTAGAAGACAGTCTAAAGTAATTTTCATACTCCCTGGCAGCGTGTCTAACCATTACATATAAAGCACGAAGAACTAGATCGTCTCCTTTGCTGGCAGTTTAGTTTACTTCAGAAAGAATCTAAATGCTGTGCATTGTGCTGACCTTGTACTGGATCGAGGTCCTTGAGGATTTAGATGCAAGCATGCCTAACTAACAAATCTGAAACAGGTGAAAGAAATAAAATTGTACTGAGTTTCAGCAGAGCTGACGGTGGTTCTCACTGGCTTGCATAGGAGCTGAACTTAGGAAGCTGAGGAGTAAGTACCTAGTGTGTGTCTTGTGAACCTTTACAAGTTAGACATCTAAATTTTACAAAAGTGAAATATAATTGTAGAAAGCCGTTTGAGTATGGGTGTCACTGTATCTCCTCTCTTTGTACACAGTGAAATAATATATCTAGTCCCATGAAATACTAGCCAATTCCTTCAGAGAAGTCAAGCTTTACTTACAGAATAAGGTACAGCACTCCACAGGTAAGGTGATGAAATTTCACTTTGTTTAACATTTGCCTTGGTTCTGCTTTGGGAATTCCTCATGCAGCACGTGGCTAAGCTATGGAACTCCCTGCCTCAGGACACTGTGCATGCAAAAAGTTTACACAGGTTTAAAAGCCATGTGGATAAACTAATCGAGGAAAAATCCACAAAAAGCTATTAAATACAAAAGCAGCACTTCTGGTGCAGGAAAACTGCAGTCGCTGTGTCTGTCTCCGCCCTTCCCCCTAATCACTACATTCTTGCCGTTTTATTACTTTTACTGAGTCACCTGCTGTTGCCTGTATCAGAAAGAAAGACACTGTTCTAGATGGATCCTTAGGGTCATCCTCTGCAGCAGCTCATACATTCCTCAGCAAAGGAAATTTCAGTCTGGAAGTCACTTGTAGTAGCAGCACAAATATAGTTTTCAGTGTAAGGACACTTAGAGCAATTTCCTTTTGGCTTAACTCTATTGACTTCAGGACGGTTATTTTTGCTATGCCCTAGTGGGAGATCACACTTAGGCATGCTTACTTCCTTCAGGAACAACACAGTATACCAGAAAAGTCTAAGGAGATAGAGAAAATGACTGATTCCATAGGAAAAATAAAACGTTTAGAAAGATGTAATTAGGACTGTCGCAACCATTGACTTTTTCTTAGTGTTAAATTCAAGAAACCTGACTTACATAAGCACTCTAGTAGTTCAGGGAGAATTAATTAATTCTGCATTACTCTTTCTTGGGCTTTTTGGTTCCCAGACTGTAAAATAAGCAATTTTTTTTTTACTGAGTAATTTCAAAAGAAATCAATACAATATATGCTTATGTCAGTGCTCACAAAATCTCACTCAGCTACAGTTTACTGAATCTGCTGAGTACAAATGGCTGCAAATAGAACTTCCAAGATGCACACACATGATAAGTGTGTCAGTATTTCCATAACAGTTATAATTTTTGAAGATCTGTTGATCCTTAAGCATTTGATATGGCTTTAAACTGTGGGAATTAGATCTACCGTATTTTTGTAATCCTATTGAAGGGACACTGTATCTTAAAAGTTGTTTTTTAAACAGTTTGCTCAACTGTTCTTCCCCTATGAATAAGCTTTTACCCTTTTAATTTTCCCCTTTTATTTTCTGAATAAAAGTTTTGTCAGTTGAATGTACTTTTTTCTGCTTATATCGTATATTGATTATTATTTGCCCTCAACCTGTTCTAAACAATAATAATTAATAATTTTTCTGTTTTTAAAGACATTATCAATCTTTAATCCTTACGCACTTGAACAAATTTGTCTTCTAAACATTGAAGATATATATCTGTGGTCACTTATAAAAGAGTTTTAACATAGCTATCTTGCACAAATCTGCCTATTGATTAAGTTCTACTCAGAGTAGTTTTAGAGAAGCTACAGTTTAACATGCCTTTAAAAATTCACCAGATAAGTGGACTGTAAGTCATATTGCATTAGTGCAAGCCAACAGTGACCTAATGTGCTAAATGCTCTGAAAACACATAGAAATTAAAGTTCTCTGAGCCAAACAATTTATGTTTGAAAGGGATGGTACTCATCAGTAAGTGTTCCAAGAACAGATTGCTGGGTATCTAAAAGCTGTTGCCGGCTGATACATTAACTGACTTGGTGCTGCGCTTGAAGACTGGAAACACTGTGTTCAGTGCTATGGGGGTTCATGTGGTTGGCCATTATGTTCAGAAAAGATAACATTTCTTGCCTTGGATCAGGCTTTTCTGTTCCTTATGCAGGGAACATCTAAACACTGAGGGATGTTCTGGCACAGCTGAGAGATGTGACAGAGGAAACAGTCACCTTGTTTTCACTCCATCGTGGCACAACTTTCTATGGGCTGGAGTGGAATCTAAAGCTGTGTTCCTATGTCCATCTTTCTGAAAAGGGAAAGAATGTTTGGTATCTGCTTAGATCTTGGAGGTAACTGAAAGTAACTGAAATGCTTGAAGTTCAGGAATGGGTGTCCAAAAAAAAAAAAACCACCCAAAAAACCCCAACAACCCAGAAACATTGAATAATTTAGGTTGCAAGGGACTTCTGGAATCATATAGCCCGACTCCTGCTCAAAGCAGATGCAAGTAGATCAAATGGCATTGGGTCTCATGCAATCCAGTTTTAAATACCTCCAAGGACGGAGATTTCACATCCTCCCTAGGCAACCTGTTCCAATGTTTGGCCAAGCTCATGGTGAAAATATTTCCTTGTATCTGATTGGATTTTCCCATATTGCAACTGGTGTCCATTGCCTCTCACCGTTGTCACTCTGCACCTTCCAGGAGAGTCTTGGATCCATCATCTCTATAGGCTCCCTTTAGGTATTTGAAGAAATGGGCCAGTACAGGCAGATACATCTGTCACTTCAAAGAGACATGCTGGAATGAAACCAAGTAACAGTATAGCAGATCTTGGATGATTTGTTTGTTTGTTTTCCACACCGATTCCAAGGGTTCACAGAAGTACCTAAATTTCTGTACAGCCACTCCCATGAAAACCATAGAGCAAAAGAAAATGCTGCATAATTTTCAGTCTGGCCTTGTGCATAACGAGAATAACCCAATTAAAAGAGTGTAGGTGGCAGACATATCCAAACCACTCTGTAATTGGCCTGGAGAAGATTTCTGTAATACAGCCACAACAACTTATCTTGTTGTCTTGTATTTTAGACTAAAACTGTCCCTGGGGGATTCTGATCCAATATGTATATGCTGTGAGTGGAAGGAGACTGTTAAAGCTGTGGACACTGCTGCAGCCTGTAGGGCAGCCCAGTGGTATTCACTGACACAAGAGCTTTGAGATACATCAAAGGTTTCAATAACCCTTGTAGCAACTCAGTATCAGAAGGGACAAAAAATGGTTTACAGCCCCCACAGTACTTGTTCTGTGGACTACAAGAGTCAGAATGCTGTATTTCAAGAATAGCCCTCTGGGGAAGGGAATCTACTTCATTTGCTTTCCGATGGAAATGTCCCACAAACAGAGACATTAAAACTTGAAATCTGTGTTATTTCAAATATAAAAAATGAAGGGGAAACATACAATATCCCAATAATCTGTCACATATTCATTATGTATCACAAAGGAGGAAAAGTGCTTACCTAGCTTATGATGCACAAGTAGAACATACCACTGCATTAGTATACATTATGGAGATTAGAGCTGATATTTCTGTCTGGAGCTGAAGTGCTCCACTGCTGCACAAAAAGAGAAAGAACAATTCGGGCCAAGTAAAAGAAGGAAATAAGATACTCCAACCAAATGATCTCTTCAAAGCAACCCTATTAGAAAGATACTGGACTGTGACTCCTATTTTTAGTAAGGAATCATATTTAAAGTCTAATGTTAATCTATCCTCTTGGCCAGTTAATACCAAACATAGTTAATGCTAGACGTTTATTTAAGAAAAACCAAACCAACAACAAATTCTTTTGGTACTAGGTAATGATAGTCCCAGTCATTTAGAGTGGCAGATGAGCTTTGAACTTTCGCTCTTAGCTATACCACAAAGTTCCATTACAAAGTGTTTGATGAGAACAAATGAAATTAAAATACCACCACTGTATTTTAGGTTTTGCTAGCCTGCTGCAATTGGGCCTTGAAACATCTGGGGACTTTCCTGCCTGGCTGTTGATTAAAATCATAACATTTTGCCAAAGTGCCATTTGATCATGGCAATAAACTGTTCTTTCCTTTTCAGAGCTGTAGTTAAACCACTGCTTGGAATATAAAATGCTAATATGTAGTTACTAATACAGGTGATTTGAGAGGCAAGATTTACACTGAACATTCCTATAAGAACCTCTTAAGGATCTGTGAAGTCCAGATCTTCAGTTGCATCTGTTCATTACATCCTCCTATGTTTTCCACTCTGTTTACAATTCAAATATTCTGGGAACAATGCACATTAATCTTCAAGCTGTGTGTACTCAGATTATTTGCTTAGATGCATATATATGCACATCTAAATTTTTTTTCCTCAAACTGTCTTTCTAGTTTTACAAGTCATAAAAATTCTGTCCCTCAGTTATTCCTGTGAAACTTCTCTATCCCTCATTTGTTCCTTTTCCTCTAGCATTAGAAAATACCCCAGATCAATATGTTTTGATCAATAAGTTAGCTACTTCTGCTTCTGAATATATCCAGGAAGACAATTTATTTGGTAGGGGGTTTTTTTTGTTGTTGTTGGTTTTTTGTTGTTGTTGTTTTGTTTTTCTCCAAGTTGAGAGCTTTGAGAACCTGGCTATGATTAAAGCTGTCTCTTGAGCACATCAGAAGTGTTTTTAAAACAGTCCACAGATTAGAGAAAAATGGTGTCTCACTCTGAACAATGATTGTGAATTTGGGAATCAACTAAGGCTTTAGAGTTAATTTAGCCAGTAATTAGTAATTATAATTTTGTGTCCTATCAGGTGGAAATCCTTGATTGGAAGACAAAGAAACAGCTATGCTTCCTAGATAAGGTAAAACAAAAAATCTGTTTAAAATGCTAGGTGTCTATTTAAAAATTCCTAAATTTTCTTAAGGAAACTTAGTGTTTATGAAGGGTGTTTCTTCTCCTGGTAGCCTTTCTTTGGCCACTGAAGAGGCAACAAAATTATGCACACTTCATACTGACTACAGAGTACTTCAACCCATTCCAGAAGGAGCTTTAGGGTAAAGAGCACAACTTCAGCTGCCTCACTAAGATAGTGCCAGTTGTGCCGTACTCACTCATAAGCCATCAAACTGTCACTGCTGTTGTAGTAACTCTTGATCACTGCTAGAGAAGCTGTCTGTGAAACAGATGCCACAAATTGTCCTCCCTTTTTCCTGTAAGAAGTACTTTGAATCATCCATACCGATCCTAGCCACCTGTAAGAAGGTTATACTGTTACCTTGTCTGTGTCACATTTCTACTTGTACAGTCTTACACCTAGTAGTTGTCTTTCAAAATATGCATCTTACATATACAATATTTTTTGTTACCTAGGTGGAACCAAATGCTACAATTAGGGAGATTGGATTGATGTTCCATAAATTATGTGAGTATAACTTTTGCAGCAGTTCACAGAATATCCAGTATATAAATAGGAGAAAATGGCATAATTTGAAACATCATGTACACACATATAATGCTAAGTAACCTGCACATGAACGTCATCACAGTGAGATTTCAACATAATTTTTTTTATACCATCCTGATACACCTTTGTATTTTTTCTGCTGCATAATTTCTCACATTCATGTTGAATAAATATTCCTAAAAATCTCTAATTAAAACTTATCTTGTTGTGTTGCATTCATTATACTAGTGGATCATCTAAACCAAACATTGTATATCACACAATTCTGTATGGTCTTACAGATCCTCGGTGGTATCCAGCAAGGCAGTCGATAAAACTTGATCCAAGTAAGTACTTACGAGGACTAGAGTAACAAAGCTCTGAGCAGGGGCCTGGCATAAAAGGTGCACTTTGCATGGGTATTAGCTCTTAGGAATGAGTTTCCAGCTATGTTAATGAGCACTATGAAAGCTGAAGAGAATCCAGAAGAAATTTTATTCTTTGAAAGTATTGAACATAGGTCCATCCATGTGCCTGGTGCTTGGTAATTAACTCAGGGGTCTGCATATTGTTCCTATGCACTTTCTAACTACCAAGTACTTTTGCTTTGAAGACAGGCAGCACAGAATCTAATACTAATTTCCCTTAGCTGCAGTGAAATGATCGCCACAGCAATGCTCAGCTGGGAGTACTAAAAAGGGCTATGAGTTAGAGCTATCAATTCACATAATCCTCTGCTCTCAGGCAGGAATTACAGTTCTTTTGAGGTAAGCTAATGCAAAACACATTGCAATGGATGTAGGATTTGCTGACAAAGCTGATGCCAGCTGGCTGATTTCATTAATGCAGTTGTAGGTGTTGCTACTAGAAGTCTCTTAGTATGCGGCCTGGGTGCACAAACAAAAATCTAATTGCCAAACTGTGTTAATTAATTTTAGCATTCAGTATAAAATGTAGCACTGTCTTCTTTTGCTTCTGTTAAGTATAATTTTATTTAAACAGTCCCTTAAAAAGCATGCTGGTGAAGATTAGTTCAATGCGTAGAATCTGTCTGTGAAAACAGGCATATGAATATCTTATTTCCTTCTTCAAAGATGTACCTTGTCAGATTCCTCCATGGACTTATGTTGTAAGACTTGCCATGCAAAAATGCTGGCCTTCTGGAGATTCCCCTGGATCTAGGCATTAAAAGCTTGAGTACCAGCTCAAGTCCTGTAGAATCACCTCCTAGCTGGCTGGCTGGGAGAAAAGGAGGCAATGAAAACCTCTGTAGGAGAGCCTTCCAATCTCAGCTTATCCTAGCTCCTGTTTGTCTGACAATGAGCAAGGAGAAGAGGGGAAGAGAGAGATGGAGGTGCAGCTGACTAGGTCAGTGAACTACGTTAAAGAGCAGTGACCCATCAGCAAATTCTGCTGTAGCAGTGATGAAGCAAGTCTGCTGGACTAGGCAGGCACATAGAATTGAGAATTCTCCTAACTGTTTTGGTGCAAATAGAGGATCCAGGCTTATACGTGATTACAGGGATAAATCAAAATTAAGTATAAACAATCTTGTTTGTTTATTGAGATTCCAGTAAACCCACGTCATGTCAAAGAACCTCACAGATTGGTTAAAGCACAATATAAAGCTAGTATGCTACCAAAGTTGACTTGAATTTCACTGAGATGTAATTACTTCTTTCCTTCTCAGAAGGAAAGTCCCTGAGGGATGAGGAAATCCTGCAGCACCTCCCTGTTGGCACAACTGCTACCTTATACTTTAAAGATTTAGGGCCGCAGATAGGATGGACTACGGTGAGCTATGCTTCAAGTCTGAGCCATTTTACTGGCTATTTGTCCATAAGTAATCCTTACATCACTTATTGTGTCTCTCCAATATTTCTGCATGATGCCTGCTCTGATACTGGATGCGGGCAATGAATCATCATTGCTTCAGTTCACTTCATCAGGGAAAGCAGTAACCAAATATTCTGAATGACTAGTTCCCTGGGAGAGCAGCAGTGGAAAACTTGCAGCAGGGTAGGCTGGCTTTACTGAACTAAGGTGCAGGTTCTCAAATGGATTTAGATGTCTACTGCAAAATCACTAGGAACTAGGTGTCTAAATGCCTTTGAGGATCTGGTTCACAAGGCTCGTATAACACTCTTGACAAAGATCAGGATTATACTCTTATGAGTTTATCCTGCAAAGAGGCATGTGAGCAACTTCACATGTCAGTAATTGGAGTGACTTCAGCAGGAAAAAAAGCAGGAAAATGCATGAAAGTAAGATCAGTTAGTGATCTGCATGTGGCTGCATCCCAGGATGCTGGTGGCAGGCTAATGACAGCTGATCATTTCTGCAATATTAGTAGCCATCCACAAAGACCTCGCTCATTTACTGTCTTAGCTCAAATGCAAATTCTGTCACAACTCACTTGGCAGGCAACACGGGACTGTTGTTTATGCAGTGAGGTGACCAACAACCCTTCCAGTTCTTCAGAAGATCCGTGATGCACATACTGCACTAGTTCTAATGAAACAGTACAGCATGAAGGGAAAAGTACCCTGTAATTTAAACACACATTTTCCATTTCTTAGCTATGAGACATTAATAAAATCTTGTGTTAACAACCAATAGCAGAGATAACATTCATAGCATGTAAAATAAAAAAGTCAAATGTTCTGTAAGACTGAATTTTCACATCATTATTTTGGATGCAATGCTGATAAATCAGGCAGCTACTACACAATCCAAAAAACAGTAAGACAGGCAAAAACTTCTAATGGCAATGCAGACTCCAAGATACACATTAATATATACTAAAATATCACAGTGCAGAGTAACACCAGACTTCTGCCATTCCATAATCTTTCCTTTATATTCTGCTCTCCCTGCCCTTCAAGCTACTTCATTTAAATGAAAGCCAAGAAATACTTCAGTTTTATCAAATAAAAAAGACATCTACAATCAAATCCAATCTTCAGCAGAGAAAATGCTAATTGTTACAGAAGTCGATAGCACAACTTTTCTCATTGTCAAAATAACTCTAAACACATTAGAAAACAGTGGTTGTTTTTTCGTTTTGTGGTGGTTTTTTGTTTGTTTGTTTGCTTGTTTTTTGACAGAAGTACAATCAATTTCCCTTCTTTCTCTGTTAATGAGGTATGAGCCTACCCTCCTCACTTATAGAAGAGTGGACAATTCAACTGTTAATGTTTGGTCCAAAGTTAACTTCAACTTAAAGTGATGTTCCTAAGAAATACACACCCATCTGAAATTAAATCAAGTTAGATAATAGCTTCTTTGGTTTTCTCTCTTTTTTCCTTTTTTTTTTCTTTGTGTTCAGAATAAAGATTGTTTGAATAAAAAATTAATTTATTGTGTCCCAGGACATCTGCTGTGCTAACTGTTCATACAGATGGGGTCAGCTGTGAACACTTACAAGCTGTGTTTCCAGTTTACACCAAACTAATTCATTAGAAACAAAACTTCTCTTTTTCAAGATAAATTCTTCACCAAGTTTAATTTTAACCCAAACTAAAGCAACAGTTTTTGAGGGCAAGAGGAGGGTGAAAGTTGCATAAATGTAACATGCATGCATATTTATCATCATCTCTGGGCTGCCATTATTATCCTTTCATACCCATAGTGTGTCAGCTGCACTGGTGATGGCTGTTTGTATGCAACTGAGGCAAATGCACTGCAAAACATTTATGTGCATGTCTACCAGTTTCATGGTCCAAGCCCAAACTTTCAATTCCCTCCCTGCCTCTCTAAATGCCATCCTGGGTCAGTGGAGGTGTTTATCCCACTGCATTAGTTATCACAAAGAAACCAAAGCGAAACCACCATCTGATTCAGCTGTCTAATTATTTTCTCTCTTTTTGCAGGTATTTTTGATAGAATATACAGGCCCATTGTTCATCTATTTTCTGTTTTATTTCCGCATGCCTTTTGTCTATGGACTGGATGAGAGGTTTACATCAAGCCCGCATCCAGTAGTTAAGTAAGTCCGTTTGCAGGCTGGAGCAGTATTTCTTGTTAGCATTGTAGTCTTATTCCAAATGTCTTGCTACACTTGTTTTTTTTAAGCACTCTCAAATGCTTTTGTCTTGCTGTTTCTAGCTTGGCATGTATCTGCCATTCTTTCCACTACATCAAAAGGTTGATTGAAACAATATTTGTTCATCGGTTCTCCCATGGGACTATGCCACTGAGGAATATTGTGAAGGTAAATTGTGTCAGAATCTATCCATAGCCCCCCTTACGAATCCAACCTAGCCAACCTATGCTCTGCCCCGCAGCACAGATTTTTTGGTGTGGCTTTTGTAGTAGCGCACAGCAAATCTCATCCACAAAGCTGTAGTTCTTTCAAAAGATTTCTTAATGTCGCTATTGTATAACCCACATTGCCATACTGTTACTCATGTTATAGTATTCTCACTGCTCTTTGAGAATTTTAAACCTCCAGCATACCCTTCCTTTTCACTCAGCCAGCTCCTTGGACTTGAAGGTTTTGGTAACCATGTTAACTTTTAAGGTAGCACAGGCAGGCATAATATTGGGAGGGTTGCTTTTTTATTAAAAAAAAAAAGAAAAAGAAAAAAATCTACTTTTTGTAACAGTAATTTTACCTTGCCTTTGCCCTTACTACTCTCTTTGCTGTTAAGCAACTGTTAATTTACCTTTAGTCCAGCCAAAAGCAGCTTGGTTGTTCTGCATTTTCTCCTCCTGCGGGAGCACTCCCTAATGCGACCAGTGCTGCTGTGGCATAGGGCAGCTGTTGAGATGCAGATCCCTTGTTTCCTAGATGTCTGCAAAGTAGTACAGTGAACTGCATGGTTATGCATGGGCTGTGGTTCTTTTACAAATGTTTGCAATGGAGTACACCCTGGTATTCAAAAATACGCTTTATACTCAGGAAGACAGGAGAATACAATCTACAACTGCAAAAGCATATAGTATAGTATCAGCATTTGGGTGTTGAACATTTGGTATTTAGACCCCTGGAATCTGTGTCATGGCAATGATACTGCCAGCAGCTGAAGCTCTACCTTCTGGCTAACTCCTTATAGCTGCGCTGCAACTCTGGCAGTTCTGGCGATAGCTTCACGCTTTCTAAATGGAAGGACGGTCTGCTGTTGAGCAGTGGCCCTCAGAAAGATTCCTCCCTAGAAATTGACTGTGTTTTCTGCAGCAGAAGAGTGCAAGGGTTGTTAAAAGGCTAGCAGATCTCTTAAAGACTTGTTCTTGACACAACAGTAGCTAATGCATGCTAAACAGCAGATAAATGAGCAACTTTACCTTGAAAAAGAATCCGTAGAGTGTGCTAAATCTTCATTTTCTGACTGCCATCTCTGACAACTACTCGTTCCTTTCAGACCATACAAACTGTTGTTGCTAAAATTTACATTTGTACCAGTCATTCTGGTCAGTTTTCCTTTTCCACCTTCTCAGGCTGGTGGTACTTGGTTTCATCTGTAAAGTTGCTCACAGTTCTTCTCATGCTTAGCAGTGCTTGGGTTTGATTTGCTTTTATAATTTCATTGACTTTGGTGGTGTTACTCCAAAATTATGCCGGTGAGAAAAATATTACATCCTCTTCCCCTTTTTCTCTCACATACAGATGGTAGACAAAGCTTACTTTAAGTGTTTGACCACATACATAGCAGATACAGATAATTTAAGGGAGTGGAGCATCTCCCTTATGAGGAAAGGCTGAGGAAGCTGGGTCTCTTTAGCTTGGAGAAGAGGAGACTGAGGGGAGACCTAATTAATGTTTACAAATATGTTAAGGGCAAATGTCATGAGGATGGAGCCAGGCTCTTCTCAGTGATGCCCAACGATAGGACAAGGAGCAATGGGTGTGAGCTGGAACACAGGAGGTTCCGCTTAAACTTGAGAAAAAACTACTTTACAGTAAGGGTGACAGAGCCCTGGGACAGGCTGCCCAGGGAGGTTGTGGAGTCTCCTTCTCTGGAGACATTCAAGACCCGCCTGGACGCCTTCCTGTGTAAAATTGTTTAGGTTCCTGCTCCGGCAGGGGGACTGGACTAGATGATCCTTCGAAGGTCCCTTCCAATCCCCAACATTCTGTGATTCTGTGATTCTGTGATTTATTTCAAGGCGACAATGGAAAGCTATCAAGAGATGATTCAGTCTCAATAAGCAGAGATCTGAGACAGGAATTGGTGAGATTTGTGATTTTCATCCTTTGCTTACCAAATGGAAATAGGAATAAATGATGCCATAAAATGCAGCAGGGGTTCACCAAAAGCAGTTCATGCTATACACTAACATAGTATAATTCTAAGATACGTGATTTTTCTAGACAATGGAAAGGCAGAATACTGATTTATCTGGACTTAGTAAACAACTGGCTCAGGGTAAGACAGGGATTAATACAAAAATTGTGAGGTGATAAAGGAACTGATTAAAGGAAAGATGATCATGGATATGCCACAAAAGGATTGGTCAGACCTTTAATAATTGGGAGGTACCAGTGGAATTCCTCAAAGATTCGTCTTATAACTGGTCTTACTGAACATTTTCATGGGTAAAAGAAGGGATATTGTTGCTTTCTATAAAAACATCTGGAAGAAAAAAACTACTAGGTCTAAAGAAATACCATTTAAACCAGAAGACAATATAATGAGACAACAAAAAGGGTACATGCTGGTCATTAATAAACATAGGCAGGGCATTAAGAAATAGGAACCATCAACTGGAGTAGAGAAGAAAAAAATCCTGACTATAACTTTGTAAATTTAGGAATAATTTATTTATGGGATTCCTGCAATATCTCAACTTGATCCACAAAATCTTTTTATAAGAGATTGTTGTAAAGCTTTGTTACTCACCTGGAAGATGAAAGATTCACAGAAACAACTTATTTATTTCTGTTGAGTTTATGAAGGCCCATGTACTCTGGTGTTCCTATCTAGACCTCACTGGAGGTTTCTGTATGAACAGAAGTGTTCATACAGAACATACATGTATAAGTGGTTTTTGAGCTGCCAGTGGCAGCTGGACATTTGTAGTGTTACTGCTAAGGACCTTGGCAGTGGCAGACTCCACTCATCTTAAAGGCTCCTTTTCATATAACTGAGGAATACTCTTGCAGTAGATCATGTTCTTTGTATGAATAGTACTTGTTCAGTTTAATTACAGCAGGTTTTGTTGGGAGATAAGCCATGATAATTTAATTATTTAATTTTACTTTACTGAAATCCCTTGCCATATCATCCATACTGTGCCAAGCCCCGAAGTTAGGGAAAGTTCCAAGTTTACAAGAACTTGTTTCCACCTCAGGTTGTACAGCAGTTATTAAATTGTAGTTGATGGAAGAAGCCAGTGTTAGGGAGAAAGCAGTAGTTTATGGATAGGACACTAACTGGATTGTTGAGTCATTCTTCTGGCTCTGCTGCTTTTCCTGGGGAAAAGGAAAGTTGTCAGAGGGAAGTTGCTTAATCTATCTGTCCCATCTGATCTGTAATTATTGGTTAATGATTTGCTTCTTCTCATCAGTTATCTATTAACATATAATCCCAGAGCAAGGACAGACTATGTACTTGTATTACAGCATACCCAAAAGGGTGTCCATTTTGTCTGCGGACTCTGGGCACTTCAATGTTCAATTAACTCTGAAAAGAAAGTGGAAATGCAACTGAATGTTTGATACAGCTGCCTGCAGCAGATGGGGAGGCTTACCCCTCACCAACATTTTCAGAAAAACGCATTGTCAGACACTGCAGGCAGCTCGTGTGGGTTGCAGATGCTGAGGTAATCACTTTTCATGGTATTATTGCTAGAAATGCAGTTCTGGTGTATATATATGGGAAAAAGGCAAAATTCAAAGCCAAAAAAAAAAAAAAGAAAGTTAAACCTGTCAGGAAAAGAAAGAATGAAGCCTTGGATAAGAATTTTGGCTGCATAAGCAGGAAAGGAAAGCTGTGAAGGAGGGAAAGCAGAAAGATCTAGAAATGTGTAAGGTATGTGAACCTATTGGAAGGCCAAGAAAAAAGCATCACCAGAAAGAGTAAGAGGATCAGTCTTTTACTCAAGAGTGAAAATAGGAGGGAAGGAAAGATAAGAGGAAGGAAAATAATAGGAGAAGTGGTGAAAGGAAAATAAAGAGCTCAGTTTTTGTCTTGCTGCAATCCAGGTGATAATAAACATGCCCTAGAACATTAAAAACTGAGGCACTAGGTTTGATAAAGGAAGAAATCTCAAATTATGAGAGGCAAATTTATGAGTTGTTGTCAAGAGTCTAAGTCTGTCTGCAAGAGAACAGCACCTAGAGGTGAGCGCATAGAGGAAGAGGAGGAATGGTCCAGGAACGGGCCTCCCTCCTACCTGCAGATATATAAGGAAGGAGAAGATAACCTGTCACCAAGATATTGAAACAGCAATGAGCATCAGAAGAAAAACCACAAGAGGCAGGGCCAGAAAAACCAAACAAGAGGTAGAGATTGTAATTGTAAGTATTTTTTCTGTGCATGAAGCCTGTGAACAAGCTCTGACATTGGCCAGGAATGAGTACAGCCATTGGTGACAGCTGTGTTACCACAGTTTAGAGGATGGAAGCTGGATTGCAGGAAGCCAAGGACAGCAGCAAAAGGAGCAAGCTGAAGATATCACAGTGAAAGGGCAGAGGAAAACATCAGACATGATGACTTTAGATAGGAAAAGTTAAAGCACAGGAAAGACAGAAGGAGAAAAGGCGAGAGATTGGGCAACACAAAGTAATAAGCAGAGAAGAGAGCACAGTGCCTAAATCTGGCTTTACAAAGTCTCAGGGGTTAGCAAAACAAGTGTCTCTTTAATATCCACTCTGCATGGTACTTCATCTTTGGCCAAATGCCTTGCGAGACAAGATACATTTGTTTTCAACAGTATGATCATACTTTCTAAAACTGTTTATAAACTTAACAGCTCCAAGATATTTTAGAGGAAAACTTACTCTCTGAGCACTACTTCCTTCTTGTTATTTCCTGTTGTCTGCTCCCATCTTACCACACTTAGTATTGTCATTTTTTGTTGTATTAGCAGCAACTTCAAGGATCAGCCCAATTCATTGTTATCAGTGGTCCTTGCAGTGAATACTAGCCTAGAGGACGGTACTAAAACAAAGAAAAAATTATCTGTTTTTCAGAACTGCTTGTATTACTGGGGATTTGCAGCTTGGCTTGCTTATTACATCAATCATCCTCTTTACACTCCTCCTTGTAAGTAGCAAAACAGCCCTCAATGCAATTTAAGTACTTATGTGTTTGTATATTAGTACTAATCATATGCAAACTTTTTTTTTTTAATAGCGTATGGGAAAAAACAGATAAATTTTGCTGTGATCATGTTTCTGGTAGGTTTGTTGCTCTTTTTATAAAATGCTAAAACATGTTGCTTTATTCTTATGTTGTATAAGTGGAGGAGTAAGAAGCAGATACTTGAACACTTGGGACTTACTACTAAAGCTGACTGCTTGCATGCAGAACAGATAAATCTGTCAGTTTTTAACGTGATCTTGTACACAAGGGAAGATTTTGATTCAGTATCCATTCCAAGTCTGAGATACATAGCTGCTGGGATGATCTCTCATAATCTTTAACATGGAACTACCAGTTTGTGACACTGTGTTTAAAAGCCAGTGAATATGTTTTGTGAACTGTTTATTGAGTGCTAAGAATCACAACAGGTCATAAAACTCAGAGAACTGGCCAACCTAGGAACATTTCATCCATGCAGAAGAAACATCAGTGTAGCTAACAAGTATGTACACCCATTTTTCCTACGTATGCATAACTTGTTCAGAACATCAGCTGTTCACTTGCTTTGAGAAACTAATAATCAGTGACTACAGGATCTCAAAGCAGCTTCCCAGTATGAAAATTCCGAGTTAATAATCTATTCCCATTTTAAAGAGAGACTGAAAGCACAGAGCTGGGAATAAAACTCAGGAGCTCTGACCACCAGTCATTTGCTTTAATAGTAATGCTTTGCAGACACTGGAGACTGTCCATAGTCATATAAATGGGTCACTTCAATACACTTTCTGCATAATTGATTGGGGAAGCATTATTTAAAACCAGTGGAGGAAACTGGGTCAATTACATTTCGTGATTCATATCAATTATACTCTAGAGAAGAAAACTTACCTTCCTTGGGGTTTTAATAACTTTTGAAAAACCAAAGCTATCCAAATCAATTTTTTGGATATTTTTAAAGACATAAGAATAACCAAAAGATAAAGCAAGTATCTCCTGGATTTACTTTTATCTCCTTTGGTTTATTGCCTTTAGATCTCAAGGGGATTATATAAGTAGTATATTTGATCTTTCAGACACTGAGTCCACATTTGCTGTTAAATCCATAAAAATAAAATCAAGTATAATATGGACTCATGTTTGAACAAAGACATTCCATCCTCCTGTCAGACAGCAACCTTGGTTAAGGATATTTATTACGTTTATAATAGATTCTTTTTTTTTCTTTTTTTTTTTTTTTAAAGTAGCCCAGGAAATAACAAAAGGAAGAAGAGTAAATAGAAGGGAAGCACATTTTTAACTCTGTCATGCTTTCTCTTGCAGCTGTGTGAAGCTGGAAATTTTTCCATTCACGTTGCACTCAGTGACCTCCGGAGAAATGGTAAAAATTGTATTATTATTTTTCACTCTTGTGCAGCCACTCAGTACTTCTACAGTTACTCTACCTCATGAAAAACCTGATCCTGGAGGGTGTTGATATCCACCAGCTGACTGCTGTGGGCATGAAGGTTGCTCAGCATTGTAAAGACTGGATTCTAGGGGGGATCAGGCAGTGCAAGGAATCCAACACTAGACTGTTAAACAGCACTTCTTATCTTATCTTACTGTGTTTTTTATTCGTTAGGGCCAGACTGCATTGGGGGGGAGCAGTTATATTAGTTACACTGGTAGTACCAAAGGAAACAGAGCTAGTATAAGCTATGCTTTGGTAAGCAAGGGAAAGTAATTTCACTGGTTTCTACAGGGGGCACAAGATCTCCACGCAGGCCAGGGTTCCCTGGGCACGAGCCAAACATCTTACAGCTATCCACTATGACTGCTAAAATCCCATTCTGTGGCACTCTGAGAAAACCTTTAACTTCTAAATCTAAAACTTGAGGTACCTCTTCTTACAGGAGTGACTGTGATCAAAGGCATATGTTAATGCCTTTCATTTCCTCACAGTTATCCTATTCCTTCTTGTGGGTCCAGAGGACATCCTGTTTTCCCACATCCTGCTTGTCGCTCTAACAGTGATGAGACACAGAAGTAGGCAGAGATGGGTTGTCTTTATAGGAAACAATATATTTAGGAGTGTGAATATTGTGATTTGTTTTCTAATCTATAGGATCCAAAATCCGTAAGATCCCATATCCAACAAAGAATCCTTTCACATGGCTGTTTTTCTTTGTATCTTGCCCTAACTATACATATGAGGTATGTATTTTCAAACAAGATGTTAAGATTTTAATTTTACTGAATATATTTTAATTTCTTTTGGAATGTTAAACATGGAAGAAACCTCTAAACCAGTTCAGCTCAATACATTTTCCCCTCCTCCCCTAAACCTCATCAAATCAGATTGCAGACAGGAACTTGTCTGCTCTTCCTCTCCTCCCTTGAGGCAGTACTTCCATGGCTAAACTTCAACAGACAGCCCAGACCCTGGGCCTGTGCTTCAGCGTGGCTGCTAGACAAGACAGATACACATAAAGCAGTGCAAATTTTGCAAACAGGAACAGGGAGATTGCCACTGAATGTGTGTTGCAATGAGGGGGTGGGGGCATCTGGTGGATTTATAATCTAAGAGAGCCCAGGAATATCACAGTACACAGGAAGATAGTGGGCAGATGAATAGAAGATATTGTGGTAGAGGAAATGGGGAAATAGATGAACAGAAGATATTGAGGTGGAGAAAACAGGAAATAGCCCCATTTTCTTAAGTTATACAGTAGCTTGTGTTGGTGGTGACTGCTTTAGAAGCTTGAATCAGTTTAACTCCTGATTCAGTTCAAAAGCAGTTAAAACCAGTGCAACTCTGTAAAATTCACTCTTGCACAGAAGGCCAGCATCAGGTTTTGACTTCAGTGGAGATAAACAGATGTTACTAAGAACAGCAGTGAGCCTCAGTCTGTAGAAAGTTATCATTCCTAGAACCGATGGAGGTGTGACAAATAAAAATTAGGCAGAGAAATGGAAAGGATGCTATGTTGTAAAGCTTAAAATTTTGCCGTGATGATAACTGTGGAAGCAAACATGAAGGTTTTGTTTGTGATAATAAGGCACTGTTCACCTTTTTGGCTAAAGGTTACTAATGCTAGAAATTGATCTGGCTGATCTTGGCTTTTTTATTTACCTATACTAGGACAAGGTTGTTTTTGATCAATAGAGACATAAATGCAAATGCTGTCACCAGAAATATTTTAAATTTCCTTGGCCAAAACAGGTGGGGACCTGGATCAGTTTCACTATCATGACTCAGTGTGTTCCAGGTGAGTAATATTTTGGTACTTCACCCTGAAGTAATGTCAGCAACAAGACAGTGGTTTTGACAATGAAATGTATCTTTTCCTCTCTTCCTTCCAGTGGGGCTGTTCACCTTGCTTTGCTTCATTCAGATGACAATCTGGGCAAAGGATAAACACTGCACCTACCTACGAGAATTCAAGGATTATCCAAGTCTTCGAATGCCAATTATTCCCTTTTTGTTGTAAGAAAAAAGGTTTAATTTTAATATTGCACGGAACTTCAAGAAGAAAAAGCTTATAAACTTCCTGCCAAATAAGTGAATTAATTTAAATGATTTTGGTGCATGTTGAATCTCCACTGCTGAGGAAAACTGTACGCACTTGAAAGCTACACTTCCTTACACTCAAGAATTCTCAACTCAGAAGCGCCTTCAAAAAATAAGGCTTCATTGCACAGCTGGTAGTCAAAAGCTCCTACAGTTCACTGTAACCTGATTGACTTAGATTTTCCTGTACTAGTCTATTTAGATTGATGGATCAGAGATACTGAGAAATCTGTGCTGAAAAGCAGCTCCAAATTTAGCAGTGGCATTCTGCAAGATGTAAGTACATTGGAACGAGGACATACCAGCTAACTACTAGAGAGCTCAGCTCAGTCAGCATGGCCAGCTGGCCTGAAGACAGTTGCATGATCTGCCTTCTTTGACTTAAAGAAGAGAATGTGCTGCCTGGAGGCAGGTGCTTTGTAACGAATAACAGTACCAAAGAATATGAATGGTTCCTCGAATAAAGAAATAGGCAATATATCAAATACCTGATTTGGGACTAACCCCTAATTTGCCAAAAGAATCTGAAGTAAGAAGTATTTGCAGTATTTGTGGATGTAAATCCTGCATTGTTGGGGTTTTTTGTTTGTTTAGTCTTCTTCATTAGTAAATTGCATACGAGTAAATAAGGCTCAGAAGATCTGATCTATGCTATATCTGTGATATTTGGCCTGTTTTTATATAACATCCTTGTGATACTAAAGGACCTTTTACCTAGCATTTTCTGTCAACATTCTCTGAATAATTTTTAATACACTTTGTAAATACATTAAGTGACTGCTAGTCCTCAGAATGCCAGCTCCCTTCCTATTTTCAGAGCCAGTGAGAAAAATCAGCTACATTTTGGACTTCCTGTGTTTTCTTTTTCACAAGATGTTCAGTGGGACTAGGTTGGGTTTTGTGCAAGTCTAGTAAAAAAAGACTATTGCAATCTATCTGAATAACATTTTAAAGAACCAATTTTAGAATATGAAGAGAATGCGTAGATACTGTTTTCTTTCATGATTAATTTATTTATCTATAATGGATGTATAGAAGGATTTTTGCAACTATTTGTAAGGGTGAAATATGCAATAAATTCTAGACTATATTTTGAAATCAGTTGAAATAATTATGCCAAAAGAAGACTACAGCTGGTTGATGAAGTTTCGTAATATTTTGTACAGTAAAAAGCAAGAATGTCCTTGTATTTAAAAAAAATCTACATCTATTGAAAAAAACCTACCAAAGTAAAAATATATGACCCAGATTTTATTTCTGTATAACCAAGATATCTTAGAGGAGATTTCTTAGAAATGGTTAGATCTGATAGATAACTGAAGTGATACATCATTATTCATTTGTTTTCAGTATTGTTATTTTCCACTAGTTTAACTGTGAACCAGAGAAAAGAGATAAATGTCAAATGATTTCTCACTGAGCACAGTGTGGAGTACAAGCAGGTTGAAATTCTCCTTCTAAGCACAGAAAAAGCACATATTATTCACACTTTATACCTATTTAATATCCAGTCACAGGAAAGAAGAAAAAATTGTTTAGTAACAAAGATATCTTTCCAGGCCTCCATGAGAAAACAAAACTTTTGTCCAATTGGACATTCTCTCTTTCCTTTTAATATCCATTTTGACATTCTGCTTCTGTGAGAAACTTGAATAAGAGTATGAGGTTTTTTTTTTTTTTAATGTTATTTTAAAGCTAATTTCTTGCCTGGGTCTGAGAACAGAATTAATTCTTCCCATTCTTGCTGAGAAAACTCTGTTTTCACTAGCAGCCTGGTGCAATAGTGAAGCAGTCTCCCAGCACTAGCCTCATCAGCCAGCACTGATGTTCTGACCTTGGTGGTCCTGTGCACTCAGGATGGCAGGAATCCACTTCTAAGCTGGGCAATGCTCTCTGCCTTGGGATCTGTCTGCTGACTGGTAGCAGTTCACTTAAGAGTTAAAAAAGAAAAACCTACCAGCCTGAAAGGACCAGATAGAGAAACTGTCTTTAGTGCTCTCTTACATGTCAACAAGGAGGAACGAGACTTCTCTTCTTGTATCTTATAATGAACTTTATGTTAGAGGAAGATTTTGTTCTATAGCAAGGATCTGCCTTTCCTTTGACACTGACACTTTCAGCATGTTGTGTTCCTGGTAGAGCAGTAGAAGTTTGCCGTTGCTAGGGCTGTTGCCGTTGTGAGCACAACGCTCAGAAAGATGCAAAAAAATTGTTATAATAGCAAGTCTGGAAACCTCTGTTTTACCCTCGTACTGCTCTAGTATGGCACATCTTTGCACTGTGCACGCTCTAAGCACTAGTGACTGTAGGAATAGTCTATGCAACTGCCTGCTGATGCAAAGCAGGGTACACCTTTGCTTCTTGTCTGGCTCCAGCTGCACGGGGATGCAAAGGAATTTCCTCATCCTCCATCTGCTGTTTAGCAAAGTTCACAAAAACCTGTGTGAGGAAAGCAGAAAATGTCACCATCTCATCAACTGAGATGAGTTAGTGGAGTGTCTGGACATTTGCATCCTTTTGGCCTCTGCAGGAAAAAGACAGAAAGGGATGAACTGAAGTGAGACACTGCATATCAGCAAGGATTGTTAATTCCTTGTTTATTTTTATAAACTTCTTTGCAACTTCCTTCCTTTGGATGCACTTACTTGCAACTAAAATCCTGTTTTTTCTTAAGCAGGAGATGGGTTCAGCAAGGTTTGCATGGCTTGCACAATGTAAGTGAGTTTCATTGTGACAGGAAAGAGGAGGCAGAATATTTTAGTAGGAAGCTGTAAGGCAGCCAGGACTGTCTCTTTGGCATTCCTATCAAAGACAGCTTTGCATATGTGGACCCGTAGCTACTTAGGAAAGCAGGCAGATGGGGCTAATAGCCTCTAGCAAGTGGGTGTTGCCAACAGTCACAGTGGACTTCCCGTGTCTAATTGCTCCTGTATAGAAGTGCATGACAGAGACATATAAACATTTAAATAGGTATCACAGTATCTCTGACACAACACAGTCCAAATCTCTTATTTAAAATAGAGTGTTATTCCCAGTTTAGCAAGCCTCATTCTGAACAGCTGACCTTGCTCAGACTGCTCTTCCTGAAGGAATGGGTTCTGTGAATTCTAGCATCTGGGAAACGCTGTCATACCAGCTTTCAAGTGGCACCTATTTACACAGGGAATTAGCTACAGATTTCATATCTGATCCACCCTCCTTGATTAGGGGTCTGGGAATTTTGCCTAAGAAAGAGGCGCAAGATAATTCTCCAAACAGTTTGGTTCTTCAGTTGTTTGGATACATCCCCATTGCATTGCCTAATTCTCACCAGACAGGCTTTCTCATGGATGCTTTATTTTTCACTCACCTGATCTAAAGTTGTCTGAGACACAGAATATTCTTCAATATGCAAGTTTTCCTTATTGGAGATTATTAACTGAAAAATTTTAGCCAGAGAGGAGGAGCAAATCTGATACTGCAGCATGTTGTAGTGTTTCTCTCTCTGTAAACTCCCTGGGAAGTTCATGCGTATGAATTGCTCAGCAGGAGTAGGATCTGGAGGCAGCCCAGACTTTGGAGCTTTGATTTTCAGAGTGACAATGTAACCATCTCCAAACCTGGGAAGCACATGTGGGTTTGGGAATTGGATGAAAAGATGGTTTCATTATTCAGGAAGGAAATTACTTTTCAGTAGTTATGAAAACAATTAACAGTATCTAAAAGATAATGCATAAGATCTAACTTTGTAGAAAGCTCTGTATTTGCCCTACCGAAGTGGCGTGTAGCATAAGAGTTGAAATGAGGTCTGCTCAAATTGTCTACAATAGCACAGAGTTTCACCTAGAAATGGGCCTGTTTAAACAACAGCTCTTCAAATTTGATTGCTGTATTAAGAATGCTATATGTCACATACACTAAGTTTTCCCGCTTAAAAACACCATTAAAATATTCTACTTACTTGTATTTTAGCTGCTGAATTGTGCCCAGGCATTTGAAGGTACCTTTTACCATGATGGCTAAACGAGTACAGAGGGCTTCACATTCTTCCATACTTTCAAAACAGAGAACAGACATTTGAGGTGAAAACCAGCAGATGAACTTCAGCTACTCTGGGATTCTGAATTCTCTTTTTACCTGTGTGAGGTTAGAACCACAGCTCGCCCATCTCTGAGCACGCTGACAATAGAGTCCCACAGGAGGCGCCGGGACTGAGGGTCCATTCCAGTAGTCGGTTCATCCTGTAAGGAAAATGTTAAGACAGTCAATGTCAGTGAAGCAGATAAGAAAAAGAAAATCCATTCAGAATCCAGTCATCATATATTTGGGCCTTAGCTACTGAAAACTGCATTGAGAAAGCATTTGTGATAGCCCATTATAAAGACATTTAGGACCCAAAATAGAAATAAATTGAAAGAGGCTCATGCAGTAACAGTTACATCATATTCTATCAAGTTTGGCTTGCATGTTTTGATGGATATTAGAGATGTAGGTCAATATACAGGAGAAGCAAAGAAAATAATCTTATATCTATAATACTAGCTTTAAGACAGAGATGAACACTTTGAATAAAATCTTTCTTTTCTGAGGCAACAACTCTTGTAAGAGGAGAGTGAGTTCTCCCCAGGTAACCTTACCTACATAAACATACAGAACACATTTCTCAACCCAAGAAGCTAGTGATGTCACCCTGATTTACAGCAGTTAAGGAACTGGTCCTGCATAAATCAGTTAACCCAGTTAGTAACAAAAAAAATGTTAAAATCTTGGAGAAAAAGAATTTTTGTTCAGCATTTTGTCTTAAGAAACTATGAAAAACATTTTATCTGTCTGCTTTACTATATACAGGTAGAATACAAGGAAAGACATATTAAATGGCACAAGGAACTATGCTATTAAGATGTTATTAAAATGTTTCTTTTTAGCCTACAAATTAAGGTGGTACAGTATAATCTAAATAAAGATTTTTTGTAGTAATTGCATCTATAATTTCCCTTGAGTTATGCAATTATCCGATAACTTACGTTATTTGATGAGAACTACATTTCAGCATTTGTATAGTTTAGTCTAAATTTGTATAAATTATTCCAAATACATTAAAGGCTGCAAAAGTGTAGCTATCTCCCTCTGTTCTGCTGGATAAAGCAGCAAGGTATATGTCATAAGATCATCTTTTACATGAGTGGTTATTCAGTGACAAGAAAAGGCAGATTGAAACCAAACATGGCTTTGAATTCATATTTGTCTGGATTATAGATTTTATCTTAAATCATTCTTTGTTGAAGATCTTTCATAATCACTTGGGGTCCATTGGAAACATACTTATGCACGCCAGTCTATCCCTGAAATTAAAGAACTCAAAATTACATTGAAGTAGATGTAAGTTGAGGGCAGAAAGGAGCTTGCAAGGACTGTCATAAACATTCTTGTACCTCTTTAGCACATAGTTTTATGAGATATCATATTGAACAATCAGAGAACTATGTTAACATGATGCTTACTAGCAAGATGAGTGGTGGGCAGCCTATCAGTGCAATGGCAGTGGAGAGCTTGCGCTTGTTGCCACCACTGTAGGTACCAGCCAGGTGGTCTGCATACATAGGAAGTCCCAGCTTCTGGATGCCCCATTCAGCAACCTATGAGAAAGATAGTCTATATTTCACACAGCAGCTAATGCATAACAGACAGAATTGCTGATACATCCCTCTTCTGGCAGAGACACGGCAATTAGCCGTTTTCTGGGTTTTAGCACATTCATTTTAGCACATTCATTCATTGGAGCAGGGGAGTCCAAAAAATTTATGATGATGAGGGGAATTCTAACTACTTGAGGGAAAGCCATAAACCAGTCTCAGCTGTAGAATTCTTATCTGTGCAAGAATTTAAATTATTTTATTCTGGAATCTTCTTCACATTTTCTTTCTTATACATTAAACTTTCTTGTACATAAAGACAAGAACAAAACAGCAACCAGTGCAGTTCTGACTCATAGCAATTGCATCTTTAGCCTTCCACAGCTGGCACCACAGTTTTGCACGTACTAAGAACCTGCACTGGATAGCACAGTCTTGTACTTAACTGTCCAAATGACAGGAACCACACCCAGGACTGCAACAAACAGAATGGCAAGCTTACTTTGGAAATTCTGGCTCTTGGCATGTTATGAACCCAGTTATCAGAAATATTCACTGTAACTATATACAAGTCAAAAGCCAGAGTGCTTTACCCTCTTGATTTCCTCTGCTGGAACCCCTCGCAGGCGTGCATATAAGTAAAGATGTTCTCGTCCTGTGAGCAGGTCATCAATGGCATCAAACTGAGGGCAGTATCCCATGTTTTGATGGACATTAGAAATGTGAGTCAATATACTGGAGAAACAAAGAAAAGAATCTTAGTTCTGTAAGAGCAGCTTTAAGACAGAGATGGACAGTTTGAATAAAATCTTTTCTTTCCTGGGGCAATAACCCTTATGAGAGGAGAATGAATTCTTCCAATTACAACTTCCTACTAAAATATCTGTCTGTACAGAATAGCAAGGGATACATTCTCATTTAAGTCAGCGTCGTTGGTAGCAGAAGTACAGAATCACAGAATGGTTGAGGTTGGAAGGGGCCTCTGGGGGACATCTTGTCCACCCACCCTGCTCAAGCAGGGTCACCTGGAGCAGGTTGCCCAGGACCATGCCCTGGCAAAAAAATAGCTATTGTTCAAATCAGATAAATGGACAAAGAATCAAATCCCAACTACACCTAACAAACCAAGGCACACAACCTGGAGCTAAACTAACATAAGTGAATATCTGATCATGCTGTATTAACTTATGACATTATGCCAGCACTGTGTAAACAAAGATACCAGAAACACCCAGAGAAAAGTCCCAAAGCTCAGATCAAAGTACCTTGTTGGACTGGTTATCTTATGTTTATGACCTCTTGCCATTAGATCTGATTGCTCTGTCCCACTGTTAGCATTATTATAACCCACCTATAGATTTTACAACAGAGTGTTAAAAATATAAAGTGCCATTTCGTATTAGCACTGGTCTCTCTCAAAAGAGCTGCTGGGTCATTGAGACTGTGATCTGGGCAGTTGTACCCCGGTAAATGGACTGTCACAGTCTGGCTTTTTTTTCAGGTACTTACCTATTGCCGGCCACTACAGCATCTCCAGATGTCACATCAGTATCTCCAGTCAGCATTTTGAATGTTGTTGTTTTGCCAGCGCCATTCACTCCCAAAAGACCAAAGCACTAAATTACAAAATTTATCACATTCTTTAGTATTTCCAACTTGCAAATCAGCAGAGGCATGAAATCTGAACTGATCCATGGAATGTAATCTACTGTTATTGAACAACCTACCTCTCCGGGACGGATGCCAACACAGAGTCTGTCCACTGCAGGCTTGTGTCTACCTGCATAAATCTAAAGTGACAGAAAAAAAATAGAAAAATCCTATTTCAAGATATCTACAGCAAAGAAAATATTCTGATTTTTTTATTTTAATGCTATTGGGATGCGGCAACTTTAGAACCAAGGCAGCAGCAAATAAAAAATTATAAAGTAAACATTCTACAAAGTCAGAAATTTATTTACATTAAATAAATTTGTAAGGACCCCTCAAAATACCAGTTTTTCTGCATGCAGCCTTTTACTTTGTATCTTTAGTGCTAGGAGACAGATCTGATGTTTGCTGGGACAAAGTATCTCTGACATATCAAACCAAAGTGGAACAATACAGCAAGATAGTCTGAAGAATAATACTCCAGTTCTGTATTCATGAGATCCCAGCAATGTGTGTAATCTTTGTATTTCTGTAGCTCAAGCTTGCATGCATTCTGATAGCATAACTCGGATGCCTTCAATGTCTGGAAATAAGATAAATTAGCAATAACTACAGCCCTCAATATGAAAGCAATGAAATGGTTAAGATTGAAACTCACCTATGGAAAAACAGCATTATAGTGGAAAAAAAAATCTAGTAGTAGAAATGGACACTCAATAGATAACAGTCATGTCAGATGATGTGAGGTAAAAAAACCAAACCAAACCAAAAACTTAAGCAGGGAGGGTTGCACTTTCCTTGCTGGACTTCCCTGTGGTTTGATTTCTAATCAAAGGAAACAGCCAAATAACGTGTCAAGCCTTGATTTTCAAAATGTTTGTTATTTTCTAAGGCACAAGGTTGATTTTGAAAACAATACCATTTGAATCCACAGCTGAAATACATTCTGAAGGCATAAATTTACACTAGACTAATTTGTTTCAGTTTTCTCAATGTATTACCTTGGTCAGTTCTCGTAATTCTAAGATATCTGTTTTGTTTCCTCCATTCATAATTCTTTTTCTTTCTTCTGCGACATCCTCATCTTCACCAATAATAGGTGACATGGCAGTCTCAGCAAACCTGGAAAAACCCAAGAGACTGATTGCAGATACAATGAGTTGCCCTGGGTGCAGTTAGAATAACAGTGTGAAACGATGTCTAATCAATTGCCAAAAATGTGACTGGTGGAAGCAGTGGGACTGAAACTTCACAATGCGACACTGACTG
>NW_010301478.1:31718-45992 GCF_000700745.2 Antrostomus carolinensis
CTAAATACTAAAAAGGGAGGAAATGGCTTGCTCAAAAAAGCATGCATTGTCAGTCACTGATATGACATAAGCTGCCCTTCAGCCACAGCTTTCGCTATTTGGGGGCTCTTCAGTAGCTACGGATAGTCCTTCTACAGATCTTTTGAGTAGACCTCCCTGTAAGACAGTATTTTTAGAACTGTACCAGATAGTACTCTTGCTGGCAATCTTGAACAGGAGTGGATTTCCCCTCACACCTGGAAAGTAGCTGCTTTCATTGAGATAGAGGCACATTCGTAAAGCAGAGAGAGGAAGCTTGCATAGTGTCCAGGCTGCAACTGTCCTGTGCAATGGACTAGAATTCTAGAATTCTTGTCTTGGGATGTCGGGCTAGTACTTCATGCCAGTACTTATGATACTACAAACTTTCCAAGTAATTTTATAATCTCACTATTACAGTATCTTAATCTAAAAAAAAAATAAAAATAAAAAAAATTAAAGTCTTAATTCAAGAAAACTAATTTCTTTAATAATCACAGAATTGTAGGGGTTGGAAGGGACCTCAGGAGATCATCTAGTGCAACCTCCCTGCTAAAGCAGGTTTCATACAACAGATTGCACAGGGCAGCATCCAGGCGGGTTTTGAACATCTCCAGAGATGGAGACTCCACAACCTCTCTGGGCAGCCTGTCCCAGGGCTCTGACACCCTCACAGTAAAGGAGTTTTTCCTTAAGTTTCCATGGAACTTTTGGTGTTCCAGTTTTTGACCATTGCCCCTTGTCCTGTCACCAGGCACCACCAAAAAGAGCCTGGCCACATCATTTTGGCCTCCGCACTTCCGATATTTATAGACAATTATAAGATCCCCTCTCAGTCTTCTCCAGGCTGAAGAGTCCCAGCTCTCTCAGCCTCTCCTCACATAGGAGATGCTCCAGGACTCCCATCATCTTTGTGGCCTCCGCTGGACTCTTTCCAGAAGATCCCTGTCCCTCTTGAACTGAGGAGCCCAGAACTGGATGCAATACTCCAGATGTGGCCTCACCAGGGCAGAGTAGAGCGGGAGGAGAACCTTCCTCAACCTGCTGGCCAAGCTCTTTTTAATGCACCCCAGGATACTGTTGCCCTTCCTGGCCACAGGGACACATTGCTGGCTCATGGCCAGCCTGCTGTCCACCAGCACACCCAGGTCCACAGAGCTCCTCTCCAGCAGGTCAGCCCCTAAACTGTAGTGATGCATGTGGTTAATATATTCTTAAATCCTGTTAAATGCTTTCTTGAACCAGGATATCAACAAATTAAGATTAAATCAGGTAAATAAACATTAAAAAAAGGTAACAAATTCAGAGAAAAAGAAAGAAAAAAGAGGGACATAGAGAATAACAAAGATACTCACTTTGCTAATAAAGGAACTTTAATACAACATTTCAGACCTACCATCTTGTGGAGAACAAATGGTGTTGCATAAGGAGATTCAGAATGAAGAATGCAACCCCTTGAATAGCCATGGCAACCAGGTTCTTTCCAACAAAGTCCCACTGAAAAGGATTGGAAACATGCTCTTCACCTTTGGAGAAAGAGCAGCAGAAAGCAAGGTGAAATGCTCCTGAAACAAAACACTGCTCCTCAGAACAAAAGGCATGATCATAATGGTTTAGGATGAAAATCTGTAGTTTATTTTATTGTGATCAGGTAATATCTTAATTTTCCAGTGTCTTATAAAGATTCTTAAGAAAATACACTCCAAACTCAGCTGCTGCCTGGGAGCAAAAATGAATACATGGTCTCTGAATATGCACTAATTTGGATATTATAACATGAAATTTGCATGGATTATGTGAAAGAGATAGGTTTTCTGAATAAAAACAGATGAGTTCTGTTATATGACTTATTCTTTTAACAAGAAGTTGTCTGCTATCAAAGACAGCCATATCCCAAGAGGATGCATTTGAAGAACAGCAGCCATTTCAAGCATTAAAATGAAGGCTACTGAAGTATTCAAATAAAATGAAACAATATATCCCTCTGTAACGATCTAAAGACTTTAGAACAAATGATAGAAAGACACCAGAGTCCGGCTCTGAACAAATATGTACATTTACAATACAGATTACTGGCTGGACCCTGGAGTTCTGGCAGCTGTATCAGAAGCTGTGATTCCTTTAGACAGGTTGAACTTTCATACTCCTCATCCACCTGATGATGTGAAAGGGGAGAATTTCAGAAATGGCCACTAATTTTCCAAGATAACACTTCCAACCATCTCATCCAAGGTCAGCACATGTGACACTGATATAACTTGTTGCTTATTGGCTCTTACTTACCAAACCTGGCATATACTTCAGTCACAGCTTGGTTCATGGCCAAGTCAATGAGTCCACGGCCCAGGCAAAAATGTGGGAAGACAATCAGCAGATTTTTCAATGTTTTAGTAAACTTCAGCAAAGACTATAAGAAACAGAAATAACAAAATAAGCAGTTGGAACTAGAATTCTTTAAGAAAAAATAGCAACATGAGTGAAAAGTTCTTTGTCATATCAGAGAAACTGGATGTTCTGTGTTCTTACAACAGAGAAAACAGTATTTATCAAGTTAAACCCAAAGCATCTGCAACCTAAAACGCAGCTCAGTGGAGTGCTGGCATACACTGCACCAGACAAGGTGCTTGTGAAAAACTGTGAATGGGGAAAGAAATTAATCTTTGTAATTAAGTATTTCTCTATGCAGCAGAAATAACATGTAATTCCAGTGTCATGGAGAGCTCCATGCTGGAGCAGAATGCTGAGCCCAAGGGCAGTTGTGACTGAATTGAGACCCCAGAGATGCTTCGTGCCAGAGTCAGGGTGGGGAGAGGAGGTGCGCTGGACCTGAGACCCATCTACAGCCCGTGGATGTCCCCACGCCAGAGCCAGGAGCTGTGCCTGAAGAGATCTGTGACTCCACGGGAAGTCTGCTTGGGAACACTTTGTTCCTGGACTCTTGCAGCCCACTGGAGGGACCTCATGCCAGGTAGAGCAGCAATGGTGAACTGGCTGCAACCCTAACTCCCACTCCCCCTGTGGGGCTGCGGGGGAGAAGGTAGAGAAATC
The DNA here is from genome assembly GCF_000700745.2 of Antrostomus carolinensis. NCBI lineage: Eukaryota > Metazoa > Chordata > Aves > Caprimulgiformes > Caprimulgidae > Antrostomus > Antrostomus carolinensis. The sequence goes on from NW_010301478.1 coordinate 34,785, forward strand.
AGGAGCAAAGTGATTTGAGCCTGGGAAGAAGGGAGGGGTGGGGGAAGGTGTTGTAAGATGTGGTTGTTATGTCTCATTATCCTACTGTGATGATTGGTAACAAATTAAATTGTTTTTTCTTCCCCCGGCTGAGTCTGTTTTGCTTGTGACCATAACTGGTGAGTGAGCCCTTCCTATCCTCATTCCAATCCACAACCCCTTTGCTGTGTTTTCCTTTCCATCTCATTGGCTGGGGTTGGGCAGGGAGTGAGTGCAAGACCGCATGGTCTTACCTGTGAGTGAAACCACCACGCTATTATAAACAGTAACTGTGAGCAACAAGAAAGAGTGGTACTTTTGTTGTAATATCTTTATTTATAGCTGAAATATTTCCATAATCAGGACTGCCACAATATTGAAAATGCTCAGTGTCTGAGCATAACTACACAGTAGACTTTGGTGCAATGTGGAGATACTCAAAACCGCGTTAAGTGCCAGTAGCAGTCTAGCTACACCAACACTGAATCCAGAGAGAGGCAGAGACACAGTGTCTACAATGGAGACATATTCTCAAAGATAACAATACTGGCCTGCTGTCTCACAGACTGAATTGGCACTAAATTGAACCCTGTGCTATCAAGAAGCATGGCTGAGAATGAAGGAACACCAGGGACAGAAAGTATTGTAAAATTGGCCCTTGAAACCATGAACTGAATCAAGATCTGTTTCTCCTTCCTGGCAAACAACAATGCTTGATCAACACATGGTGTTTGAGAATGCACTATCAGTAATGACAGCTAATTGGATTGCTGTCAGATGTTGAAAGGGTGTCAATCTCAGTGGCTAGAGTATCAGCAACTGTAGAGGCAGCAGCAGTACGTACAAGCCAACGGTTTTTTATAAACCAATCTCTTAGCCTTTCTAAGAAATAATTTTGGCACTCACTGTATTCTGTCTATTCTTGTACTGTCATCTTCCTGGTGGTGTTAAATAATTTCTGGGCAATTCTTAAAATGCTACTATAAGCAGAACATCTCTTTAACACAATGACTATCAGGAGTGTCTTTCCTTACTTAGTGGTGACTCCATGATTTTCTGCCATCTGCCTCTGCCTGTACAACCCAAGCTGCAGAAGCAAGCAAAGTGTCACCCTCCTCTCCAACTGTGAAAGTGTACAGAAGTTTGCTCACAGGGATGAAAAACACTCAGTGTCATTCCTTGTGTGTGTAGCCCAAGATATCAATCGCCCTGAGTTGCTTCTCTGGGTTATTCTGTTCACTTGTCCCTGCAGTTACTCACTAAGTTCCTCACTTATTTACTCACAGAGAAAATGGCAAGGTAGAGAAAGACAGTTACTGTTAGAGATGGTTATGCTCGGAGAGCCTTTGCACAACTCTTTAAAACCAGGTATCAACAAAAACATTACTTACCGGGTTATTTTCAAATAACTCCAGGATGAATGTTATGGCACTGCTGTTGATCCCCACAAAGAGATTAATGCAAGACAGTGCAACATAAGCAGTGCTAGGGACACTGAAGAAAGATGAAGCAGGGTACATCATGGGAATTACTGCCCATCTGCATGCAAAAGACAGAAAAGCGATGATCACAGCTTCTCAGTATTCTCATGTCAGTTTGCCTAATGAAAACACAAAATTGAGTTTTCCTCTCATCCCAAGTGTAATGAAATGGTGTAACCAACCAGAGATGCCTCTACAATATTCTTTCCCTGGTTACTAGATAAGAACTTTTTTCTGCTTAGTCTTTTTTGCTGTTAAAATACAGGGCAATAGAAACTGCTAAAACTGAGAAAACTTAATGCTAGCAAGGTTATTAACACCCAGTTATCCTTGCATATCTCGCTGGATTGTACACCAGGAGGGAGAAACAAAGAAATGTTAGCTAAAGCAAATATGATGTACTGCTTTGCTAGAAACTCCTCAGCCTTTGGAACTGTCCAAAGAAAGAAGAAACTCTGTAAATTTTTATATTCTTTTCTAACTCTTCTACCATTGTTTTTTTTTTTTACTTCTGGTTTGGAGCTGCCTGTGCTATGATTTCTGGGACATAGTAAATACACATTCAGCAGCACAAGAGGAGTATTCCCCTTGAATAAATTTACAATGCTTGGCAACAATCAGTCCAACTAGGAAGAATTCAGTAAAAACAACCTGAATTGCTTAACAGGACAATACATGCATGGTCAGGAAGGATCACCCTGGGTTTCCCATTATGACTGCAGCTGGACTGAAGGGCTAATATATGAATCCACGAATTTGCCTTCCTTTCTGTTTTTTATTTTGAGTAGCAAATTGTTAAATTGTTATTGAAGTGAGTGCCATGTGACCAAACAGATATATTTTCCCATAAAGCTCACATTTAATGCTTAAAAATGCAAAGCAGTGACAAAAAATAATCTCCTTTACAGCATGTGGCCAGACACAGCGTGTAAATATCCTGGAGCAGGGACAGAATCCAGTTCTAACCTGTGTTGTACCCACTCAGTTTTATTCTTTAAAGCTGTATTTCACCAAGTACCAAACTCAGTAACATGAAATAATTTCCATGTGAAATCCAGGGCCCCACATGCAGGAACAACCTTGAACACTCACCCATACAGAAGCAGCAAGGCAACAAGCACAGGGAGGTTAGTCGGAGAGGTGTAAGCTTTCTTGTTGAATCCAATGAATATAACCACAACCATTCCAGCACTCAGTGCATAATTCACCTGCCACATCACAGGGTGAAGATCAGCGTGTAAGACCTCAGAAGGTCTGCAAACATATCCAGATCCTACATATTATTCCAAAAGGATTTTGTACTGAGGAACACTGGAATTTATGAACTAGACTAGTCACACTCAAGTTTTTGGATCAAGGGGTCCCTGGCAGCACTCAACATTCTTCAGATATCTTTTATCAGACAGTTAATAAAAAATACAACATATATAGTTGTTTCTTAGATTATTGTTTGGGAGCCAATCATTTAATGGTGCTGCTGGCAGGCTGCCCACAGAAAGAGGCCGTGGGTATGCAAGGGAAGTGCAGTTTCTGGTGATGCAAAGGCTGTGTAGGAGGGAAAAAGCTAGTTACTTGAGCCACATTCCTGGGAGGAGGCCAAAGCAAGTATACTTGACCATGGCTCTTCTCAATTTCTCTGTTCAGTGTTAGTAGCACTAGTCTACTGCAACACACAGAGCTTCCCATGCAAAAGGTAAGGTGGGGTTTCACAGAACTGCTAACACCAATTCATACCTTTGCATCATGCTGTCAAGGGCCATGACCGAGCAGAATTCCTGACAAGGAAGCTGCTGCGAGGCTGCTGTAACCAGCAGGGGACAGGAAATCAGAGACCTGCTTCTTTTCCCCCCATTTACTAAATTAATGCTTTGCTTTACCTTCTCCTAAAAGAGTACCTTCCAAAGCATGAACATTTTTGGGCTCTTCAATTATTTAATTTTTTTTTTCTTTTCTTTTTTTTTTTTTTTCAATTCCACATTCATGCTTTTCTTATTGCATAAGCCCTTGGCCTCTTTCTTTGTTGAAAAGGCATGGCTGGAAAACAAGCCCCTTGCTGTGCCTCAACTAGGCAAAGAATTTGCTCCCTTATGACAAAGTGGCCTGAACAGTAATGAGAGGGTAGCTGAGCCCTGTCTAAGCAAGCCTGGACGTGTGGTCTAAATCCTTTTGGAACAACACAGTGAACATGATTCAGCACTTAAAAAAATACATCCATGTTATTTTAGACACCTTAGAGTATTTTGTCTGCCCTCCAGCTACAGTTTCAGCAGCCTGTGAACCTCCCACTTAGATTTCTTGAATATCTTGAAAGACATGGTTCTTCTAGAGAGCAGGAGTGACGAGCATCAGGCAATTGGGCTTTCCCCTGCTATGGTAAGTTGTACTTTATTACACATTCAGTTGTAAGGACTGGAAATCCTAAGATTACAAAAATTTCAGCTTCAGTAGTTGAATAATGAGTTGTGCACCTGACTTGATTTTTACATCTGTAATTAGTTAGGAGGTCAGATCCTTAGCATGCTCTCTGAGAAACATGTAAAGAAATGAATGCTTTGCAATGCTCAGAATCCCCTTCACTCAATTAGTCCCCAGTCCATGCAAACCCGGGAATAATTGCAGGCTATGAACCAGACCAGCAGTTACTCACTATGTCCCACACGAAGTTAGTTAGCCAGTAGATCACAGGGCTTACACCACTGACAAACTGTAGATGCTTGGCTTTCGTTACACGTTCTTGAATCAGGTATAAAACAAAACTGGCTGGTATAAAGGACATGGCAAAAATCACACAAATGGCAACAACAGCATCCACTGAAGTGGTCAGCCTAAAACAGAGCACAAGAAGGGACTGTGAGCAAGGGAACGGATGCAATACAACACTGTATTAGCATTTGGGGAATCTGGAGGGAATTTTAAGATCTAGAAGTAGCAAGGTTATTTTGTAAGTAGAAGACTTCCAATTTAAAAATGTGCTAGCATATTTTCCCAAGTTGTGCTGGGGAGTGCTAACAAATATGGATGTTGGTGGCATCATTCCCTGATTTTTTACTTGCCTTCATTCTCTGGAACAGTTCAACTGATATCTATATCTACATCTCAGTTTGACAGCCTTTCCTTTATGGTATATCTCAAAATAGACATTAAGGCACAATAGTCAAAGTGCTCCGGTGGGAGCTGGGAAAAGAGGGACTCAAAGAGGCAAGTTGCAGACAGTGAAGTGAAGCACAAATCTTGCCTCTATGCTAAGGCAGAAGTTTTCAGTTTCACTGACTTCTGAACTTAATAGGAGACATGAATGGGAAGTCATGTCTCTTGGGGGTGTCTTTTTCAAGAAATAATGGCTTTTAGATTCTGGAATACACCAACCCTACCACATGCCATTGAAAATCTACCTGTGTGCTACCCCTGGCACCAAGATGGAGGTTGTTGACTACTGCCTACATGTAGTTAATTAAAGACAATTTTTGATTCCTTTTTTGATCATGATCTCTATGTTATTTCACAAGTAGATCCACTGGCTTTGGAGGATGCATAAAGACTTCAGAATTGTTGTGCTTGGAAATCAACAGAAACATGTAATCATGTATAACCAATGGTCATAGCTCCTACATGGGATGGGCATGAACTGTTATAGGAATATGAGGAGACAGAAAATAATAGATTGTATATCTGATTCTTGATTAGAATAAAACTTCAGAGAAAGGCCTCCATATTCTGTCAATTGAACTATTTCTCCTCAGAGTGAGAGTACACTGGAGGTGGTAAGCTGCCAGGAGAGGGAGAGGTAAAAGCCAGCACCAGAGCACAGGCAGACTTACACAGTGACTTCAGAGAGCTGCTCCTTAGTAAGGTTCAGAGGATGGTTTACAGCAGTGATCCCATATTCCTCAGGCGCTTGACCAGTCCGCAGGTTAGCTCTAAGGATTGCATTATTGGCTACATTAAGGAAACTAACCATAGCATGCCAGCCTTTATTGTTAAACCACACCTAAAAGAGTCAGAAAGCACAGATTCATTTAAGAAGCCTTCAGTAATAACCCTGAGCTGCAGGAGAAAACTTGGCTGCCTTTTATCTACTTTGGTGGGCACTGTCAGCAGGGAAGAATCCAGCACCAGGAATTCATAGCTCCTTAGGCACAATCCAGCAGGAGGAGCTCACATACTATGCTTTTAAAAGGGTTGGACAACCACTGTCAAGGGATTTTATAAAAGCACATTTTAAAATTTAGCAGAATGTTCTACTCTGAAGTATTTAGGACAGCAAGAAGCACTAAGAATATGGTTAAAAAAATCTCACATTAGAAATAACTTTGCGTTAACACTGTATCCAATACTACTTATTATAAGTATAGTATTACAGCTCTTCTTGCATCTGAGAATGCCACTAGCAATATTCTCACAATCTGAAGCCTGTGTCAAGAAAGACTGGGAGTTAGCAGGCTACTTCCAGCAAATACCTTAATATTATCTTCAGTTTCCATGTATTTAAGGAAATTAGAAATTTCTTTAGCAGCAGCCAGTGAGGTTTGTCCCTAAAATAAAAAAGAAAAGGCTAAAGATCATCTGTCTGGATGAAATCCACTGCTGCAGGTTTTCAGCTTTATAACAATTCTTTAGTAAAGGGCCAATAAATAAATAAATAAATAAATAAAATCTTGCTTACTCCTGTCACATTCATCATTCGGCCAAGATCACTTAAAAAATTGACAACTTGATCTCCAGAAACATGAAGGACTGGGAGCCTCCCTCCTATAGAAATTCCTCCATATCTAACAAAGAGAACAGTATCATCAGTCACTTGTACCACAGACCCAAAACTGTACATTCATGGAAATACTAAAAATCCACTTAATGTAAGTTGGATTTCCATACATTATATAATTAAAGTTTAACAATCTCCACTCTTTTTCTAACAAGTTCTATTAGGTCTTTATAGAGCCTATAAATAATAGAGGTTCTATCAGTTTCTGAGGGGTTCATGCCAGGATCCTGAGAAAATTATTATTTAGATAGAAGATCTGGAAAAAACAGTTATTTCTACAGTGCAAAATCTTTAAATCAAGATACTTTCAATAAAACTGTTTGGACAGCATAGACCTCAGTTAAAATTTCAGTTGCCCTGAGAGGAGCAGGTATTCACCAATGCTGGTGCCAGCCAATACTCCATAATGATAAATGCTATTGCACAAGATGAACCAAACTATAATACATTAGAAAGTAATGTTTGCACTTGAACAAGCAGATATTCTGTGAAGGAAGCCAGTCTTCCAGCTACCACCTTTGAAGTGAATTCCTATTGCTGATGGAAAACTAAGTATGTTCTTCAGGCTAATAAGTCATCCTTCTAAGCTTAGTATCTGCAGTGTAGACATCACACTAGGGTTAGCTGATGCCTTTATGTGAGTGTAGAGCACTAGTGGAGTCAGTTTTATAACTACTGCATATGTTCAGAGCAGGGATGAGGAGTTGTGGTTGTTATTTCTGTATTTGGTAGGCTGGTGTCTAGGTTTCATCTTACTCTGGTCCTTTTTTTGGAGGGTTCATATTTTTCTGCTGCACTTTGAAAGACCTCCATCAGAGCACTATTGCAATGTAGTGCAGTACTGTATTGTAACTTGCTGTCACTCAGATCCCATTAGTCTGACTTGTAGATAACAAAACTGTGATACTTCCATTGTGTGCCTCTTGCCTTCATCCTAGTGGGGGTAGTCCAAACAAATATAACCCCTTGTCTTTATAAAACCCTTGCTGATCCCCAACCTATTTCCCACTGAAGCCCTCTCTTTGTTCTGTACTATCTGCCACAATTCCCCTTGTCCATTCAGAAAAACATTGCAAGGCTTCGTGGTTAAATAGAAATTCATTGTTCCTTTATTTACCACCATAATCTGTGAACTGGTTTCTTACCTTTGCTCATTGACCCAGTATTTGCTCTTCAAGCTGAAACAGACAAAGAGAATCCTGTCTCAACGCACTGAACCAAAGTCAATGGTATTGTCAGGCTTAAATGGAAACTAAAAGTGAATTCCTATGCTCTGCAGATCTCCAGTTTCCCCTAGACAGCTTTTTAAAAATTTTATTCATTTTATTTTTTAATTGCTGCTAATTACTTTGAGTTGTGGTGTTGTCAGGACTTTTGGTATTCCCTGCAGTGGATTTTTGATGTTTTGTTTTATTTTCTGACATGATTCATCTCCAGCTCATACAGAGATAAGCAAGATTTCTCAAGTGACACATAGTGGCTCTATCCTGAATTGATTTGAAAAGATATATCTGAAGCGATTATGACATATGCTAAGAGGAACCAGGGAAAGGTAGCCAGCACATAGCTAATATAATGGGAATTTCAAGAACTCTGCTGGGAATTGAAAAGGTAGCGAGGCCTGACTCAGAAATAATAGGGCATGGACATTGCACAACACACACACAAGCTGATGAGCTATCAGTAGGATAAATGTATCTATGTAACATTGTCCTGTGGCTCTTTAGCACTTCTGGGAAGCAAGTGATAAGTAACAGGCAGATGGTCACGTTGGTGCGGCTACAGTTCTTCAGGGACACACACTAGTATTTCTGCAAGGCACTTCACCATGCTGTGCAGAGGCACCAGTTTTCTCACCGTTGACACAGTTATCGTTAATGTGGCATTCCATCAACACTGAAACTTAGTTCTGCCTATAAAGGAATAACTGATTATACAAATAGGTATAATTAAAACAATTTAACTCCCCTAAAATGAGCATCTCCTATTCTTAGATCAGGAATACGGACATGATGCTTAAGACTACACAGTACTGTGACACATCATGTGCTATGTTGTTATTAAATGAGAATTTCATGGCCAGGTACAAAATACAGTATGTGAAAAACAGAGTGATTCAACCCTACCTCTTTTTTATCAAAACGGGATATGTTTTCACCAGAAAATCTGAAATATTTCTGTGAGTCAGATCTTGAAGAATTTCTGTGCTGTGCTGCACTCTCTGGAAAGAAAAGAAAATCCAATCACTCACAGTAAACTTTACAGTCTCTAAAGCTATTAAGTAAGTATTAGTCAGGAAAACAGCAAAAATAGCTTTGTTTCAGATGAATTACTCAGGTTCATACTATCACTGAATGAGAGTGGGTCAGTCATTCTGTAGCCCAAACATCCTTACTTTAGTAAGATTTCAGAAGAAATAATGAAATCACAGAAGTTTGTGATGCCTGACACAAAACAGTTGCACTTCACTCTGAAACTTGACTTGAGTTATTTGCAGCAAAGGCCAAGTTTGCTCAAGGCTTTTCCTTCACTGTGGAAGAAGGAAGCTTTACAAATAAATTGAGGTCCCAGTGAAGACAAGGTAGTTTTCTATGATTGAGGAAGTTGAAGTAAAAAATAATATGAAAACTTCACCTTCACTAGCACATTAGATACTTTGAATGAAAATGACTATTTTCTTTGTAATGAAGATGATGCTGTGATAGCTTTGTGAATAATTTGCAAATAAAGGGTTGAAACACAAGACCTCAAACTTGATGAGTTTATCTCAAGATAGAATACCTGAAAGGCTTCCTGGGAAGTTCCAGAGGGCAAAGCTTGCAAACTGAAAGAACCTAGTAACAACCTAGAACAACCTAGGGCACTACTAATGAACTTTCCAGAAGTTCCTACACTTGTCCACAGAGAGGCAGTACGGGCTGACACTGAGGATACATTACACACGTCTAGCTGATTCTACACAATACACAGGAAGACTGGTAGCATCCTCATAGTGCCTTCATTAAATGAGCTGTCTATGCTCAGACATTCACAGTTATTTACATACTGTTGCTTCCCTGGAGACTCAAATGTGAACTGTGAAACTTCCTGACAAGTTATATAAAATTATCACATCCTGCAAAATTATCAGGATAATATTATAATAAATACATTTCCCTTAGAGGACTAGGATCCCCACAAAACAACAACAACAAAAATTTTGCATCCTACTTGGATTTGAAGTTTTTGAGTAATTTCCCACTCAAATACACTAGCAAAATTAGCAAAATTCAACTTTGTCTGTCAGTAGGACAAGGATTACTTGGAAACCAGAAATAAAGTGGGATGCTGTGAATTAGGTCATAATATAACCTCTATATTAATTTAATTTTTTGCTTCATAGACAGGAATTCTACAGATATTTAAAACAGCTTTGCTTTGTTGTTTTGTGAATAGTGGTAGAGAAACCAAAGCAAGCTGAATCAGTATCTTTAAGAGATCGTGTAATGGATTTGGATTCAGAAATTGATTAAGCTTGTGACATTAGTGTTAAAACTAGAATTATTTCATTTATTTACCTTATGGGTGAGGCCTGGCAAACGGGTATATTAAAACTGAACGGTGTGCATGGTGAGACATTAAATTAGTGAGCTATTATGACAGTGGCTGCAATTCTGTTTCCTTCAACTTGTCAGAAAAACATTTAGAAAATGTAAACACAAACAGGTTATAATTTTTCTTCACTCTTCAAAAGTGCAAGCACATTAAAGGGCGCTACTAAGATTATTAATTGATAGGAGTAGGTGGGAATGTAGCTCTCATCTCTTCTCCATTCAGCAGTGGTTATTAAACTACTCATCTTCATGCACATGTATACAAACATTTGTTTTACTAGCTTAGAAATTTCTTTCTAGAAATGGAACCAAGAGACATGTAAAAAAATAATTATTGGGGTGGGCTCAATATTAATTTTTCCATTTTTAATGAGATGATCCCACTCCATGATTTCCAAAATCATGACTTTTATTCTTTCATTCCTTTATTCTTTCTCCCTCCTTCCCTTCCCTTCTTTAAAGGAAGGCAATCTTCTAAATAGAATTATTCTTTGAGAAAAAAAAAAAAAGATTTTATTTTCATTATTTGATAAAGTGTTAATTTTTCGGTGATTTTCTTCTATATGAAAAGTTTGTACAAACTTTGTACAAAAATAGTAATCATGTTTCATTTGAATGTGCAAGCTTTTCCAAGAACTTTCTATCTCTGAAACTGAATTCCAAATTCCAGCAATTCCTACTCCCTTTAAAAAATGTACTAAATTTCTTCCATGTATATGAGCATGGCAAGGTACTTACACACTAATCCCTTTTCCAGCACTTGCCATGAATCTTTTCTGCAAAGATTTATGGCACAGGGATACTACCTGTGGTGGTGGGAGGCCTCCTGCGCCTGCAGGGCATTCTGGCAGCATAGTGAGTTTCTTGTGAGTGCTGCACTTGCAGGAAGGTGAAGGATTCTGAGGGCTCCACTCTCGGCTCAGCAGGAGGCTGCTTATGTTACGATGAACAGCAGGTGTGTTCCAGGCAGTTGGCTTATTATTGCATGGGTAGTTCCTGTGTAGAGGAACAGACTCTAAGCTGTGCAGAGATATAGTTCATGAGAGTTCACAAGTCCACAAAGTCACAATGCTCTCAGCAGACATTCTCATCTCAGCCCTTATCCTCTGAGTTATGAATAATAATATTTTAGAGTCTTTGGTAAACATGAATCATCATAATCTCTCCCCACATCTCTTCTGAATTTACTGTCTTCAGCTTGCAGATAGGACAATGAAAGAAAAAGGGGACTGTGTGTGACCCATTAGCACACACAAAATCTGCAGTGGACACATATCTTTGTAAAAATACTATAATTTTCCTTGCTCATGTGGTATCTTTTCTCTCTTTATTTTCTAAAGTTTCCTCTTCATTC
>NW_010301478.1:46032-70987 GCF_000700745.2 Antrostomus carolinensis
CGCCAGAAGAATCAAGTTGCTGGATACCACGACTGGGAGAAAAGGAACAAATGGCAAAGTATAGCATGCCAGTGACAAATGCCTCCAAAGCAGGACTCACAGGCAGGGTAAGTGGGCAGGACAACAATGCTGAAGTTGTTAAAGTCAACAAATGTTAAAGTAAGAGCTGTACTAACGTTGTCCTCCAGAGTGAGAATAGCTTCAAATCATAGACTGTTCTACTGCTGCCTCACAATCTGAGAAACTGCTGAAGCTATTGCTTCCAAACACACTGGTGGAAACAGTAGAAACCTGAGGGGACTCAGTGCAAAGTGCCAGGGAAGCTGTGAAGATCTAGGTCTGAGCCCACTGGCCTACTGACATATATTTCAAGGTTGCTTAATTCTCAATACAAGGCTACATGAGCTGGCTTCCAGCTAGTCACACTGAGCACTGTGAATCATTCTTAATCCAGTGGCATTGTTGTCTTGCTGTTTGTTACTTTTGATCCATTATTAGATACTATTGCCAACAATATATCTGAAGCATTGGCTCCAGTGAAAAATCAAGCCAATTCACTCTTGTTTCACTACTCAAGTTCCACTAGTAATACACTGCTAGAATCTTGTTCAAGAGAGATTAACTAGCAACTTACCGAAGAGGCCGATTCTTCATGCAGCGATTTCCAAATCCTGGTTTATTCAAGAAAGCACCAGTGAGGGAGACCATCTGCTCACTGCCAGGATGCTCATTGCTAAGGGAATAAGATAGACTTCCTCTATAAAAACTTTTTTCAAACTACTGTAGTGGAATACACATAGCAACTGATGAAGGGCAGCCATATAGCAGAACCCACTGCCCCATTCCAAATGCTGATAATTCAATTATTTTATTTATTTATGCAAAAACCCTGAACCTTCCAAGATGGTTAACAGGGTAAAGCAATGGTCCTTTCTGTCTAATATTAAAGCACGACTTTTGACATAGTCCTATAGCAATATTCTCCAAAAAGGCTTGAATCCACATTTCTACCCCCTCAGCCCTGTCACACTCAGTAATCAGATGAAAAACATATTCCACATTTTCATTTGCTGAGGCCAAAGAGGCAATGCTGCTAATAGTGAAGTGTCTACAACTAACAACCTAATAGCATTAGACTTCAGAATATTGCTAGTGCCAAGTGTTATACAAGTATGAATATCACGCTCTGCTCCACACACTACCATGTGTAAATTAAACTGAAGTTTCACGTGAATTTTCAGTAGGAAACTCAAGCAAAATGCTTCAAAATTATTGCCTTCAGTTTCGGAGCTTTATGCTAGTTGCAATCTAGTGTAGGACTTAAAACTTTTATAGATCTCCTCTGCACATGTTTTGACTTGGTGTGAGTTCAGCTTTTGAATACATGGAAGTGAAGGTGAAGCAAGTGTTCAGGAGAGTACAGAGGAATTGTGCAGTGACCTGGAGAGACCAGAACTGAAGCTTCTGTGAAGAATGAATGGAGACAAAGTGCTAGTAGACAAAAAAAAAAAATTCAAACCCAGCCAAGGGATACTGTGTGGGGAGAAACTGCTAAGTAGCAGCAGCAGCAGCATTAATAAAACCTGAGTCTCTGCTTTCATCTTGTTTCTACAACTTTGCCCAAATACTGTACTAACTATAAATAAATCTACCACAGGTCAGCAGAGAGGCTTGAATCTCATTGTTCTCTAAAATTATGAATATAGGAGCAGTTCAATGGTATATCAGAAACAGTCAGACTTCTTACTGCCCTGAATTTCCTGTTAGTCAGGATATGTAACTTTATAAGTGTTGAGGTAATGAATTCAGGTAAGAAGAGGAGAGACTACCAAAGACAGCAAGATATTTGAAAGACTACTGGTTAGACATACTAGCAGCTGTATTCTCCACTTGCACTAATTTCATGCTATTTTAAATCTGCGGATTTAAGTGGAGTTAATCCTTTTTCATACCACAGAGTGAGAAAAGCCCAGTAAGATAGGGCCCCCTGATCCTAAATGCTATGGAGAAAATGGTGTATATATGACAGATGTAGTTTTACTCAGTGATTCCTCTTACCTGAAGAAAGTATACTGTTGTCCATAGATCCAAGGGTGTAAGGTTAAGGCAGGATATTCTCCAAATGGAGGAATAATGAGTGTAAGTATTAAAGACAGCAACACAAAACTAGCAGGGAGAACAATCTGCAGGGAACATGAAAAAATGACACTAGGTTATTAGATATATGTTATAGAGTGACACTGAACACACCTCATAATATATATAAACAAAGGAGCGACAGCAGGACCACACAGATCAGATCTGGTTTAACTCCTTAACACCAACAATTTAATTTCCAATGCTTTCAGTTAAGATTCTGGTTGTCACAGAACTGTATTATGTTAAAAACAAAATGCTGGGCTAGTAGTGATTGAATCATGAACTTGGTGTGGGTGATAGACTCTAGGCAGAAAGAAACAGAATAAGAGGCAGAAGAGCTGGAATCGCTAGAACAGTTAGGAACACTGTTACCCATATGCACCACCTCTGTTGTTTTGCATAGAGATATTGCTGGGAAAGACAGCATTGAGAATGTTGTAGGAAAGAGTCAAGAACAGCAAAAGTAAGCAATACCTGGGCTAGGAAATCCTTGTGGCTGCGGGAGGCATGGTGAAACCGTTTGATGAGCAGTGCTTTGACCTGCTGACGTACAAGCTGAAAACCTTTATACTGTTGGGACCCCTTGCCTTCATTTTGATCTCCTGCTATGCCTACTGGCATTCGAGAAGTGTCATTAGTTTTCAGTGTGGTTTGTTCAGCTGGTTTGTTCTCAGCAGAAGTTTTGCCAAGAGTAGAACCATTTTCTGGAGTGTCTCCTAGGTTAAGATGAAAAGGGGAGGAGATTTATCCTCCAAACATGAAGGTAGCACAAACATTTTAATGAGCTCCAGATTTTACTGACTGTACATATCACACCACCAGATTGCTTTAATTACAGCTGTTGCACTGTGGCTGTATCTACTGGCATTATATAGGTTAACACTCTTAATCAGCTGGATGAACAAGTTAATCATGTATGTAGTTTACGGACTAATGGTCAGCAAAGTACTTTTTATAAAACTACTAAAATCATTGACATCTGGGGGCTTGACACTCCAATTTTATTTACATAGGTAAGAACCTCATCCAATCTAAACAAAAGTCTGCTGAGTTAATCTTGTTTCTTAGATATCATGTCAGGCCCAAAACCAGATATTTGCTGACCAAATCTATTTTGGCAAGAACACCATACAAAGACTGAAAGTTCTGAAGCTCTTCTTTACTTGGCACTCAGAATACAGAACAGTCCCAAGAAAAGTTTATCAAATACTGAATCATGGCTCTATACCTGTTTTTTGCACTCCAGAGTCAGCTTCTGCTGTGACCTTTAGGAAAACCTGCCATAGACAAATACAACTCCCCATTAGGAATAGAACAGGTACAATAACCTGATCTCTGGAACACTATACATCATTCTTTAACGTAACAGAAAAAAATTCAGATACCTTTTCAGTACTGCTTATTACACAATCAGAAGTCTCTTATGAAATATCTCAGAAAATAAAAAAGTAAGGCTTGTATCCTTTCTCTATGCCCATCCCAAAGACTTTCTGAGCGTGCCACAGTATATGTCACTGGGTTTTGAAGGGTATATTAGGAATTAGTAAGATTTCATGTTTAAGAACAGGAACTGTCTCAGAAAACATTTTTGGGACTGATGGTAAGATCAGCAGATATTTTAATCTGTCTGTTACCTCTTCAAGTGGTGTGTCTGAAACTCCAAAACTGCTGAGTCCCAGGTCATTCAGTGTTTCCTCCAGTTCTCTGAAGAGACTAGCATAAGATCGTTGCTTAAAGTTTTTATTGGGCAAAAGGTAAATGAGTTCCTGACCAATGCTTTCAATTAATTTTGCTTCTGGGATATGATGATGAATTACTTCTGCTAACTTATTCAGATCTCCTGTGAAAAGTCAAAACAGGGTTCACAGAATGAATACATAACCATGCTAAGCATGATTTCAAAAGCTGTTGTTTGCACTGTACAAAAGGGGACTGCTCTATTACGTAACTCACAGATATCTCAGTTAATTCTGCACTAGACTGGGCTATGTTGCTAATTATGTTCTGGAACTATGTAGCAGGAAACTATCTCAAGTCTGTTAATAAAGCCCAACAAAATTTTCAGGAAGAACTTAAGTCCTTCTCTTATGTAGAAAAGCCAAAATGACTTTTTCTGAGAATGCCAGTTTCCTTTGCTCTAGATATGCTTTAGTTTTCATTATGAAAACATACATTTTGATGCAGAGTAGTTAAAAACTCACTGTATACTTCTAAAGCACACAAACTTCCAGTTCATCATCTGCACCTGAGACCACATATACATAAAAAAGGAGCAATGGTAAGCAAACCCATGAAGAAACCTTACCAAATTAATATAATGATACAGTACAGATGTTAGACACAAGTACTGAAGAAGCGGGCCTCAGCAGCATTGATGTTAGATGAGACTGCAGCATAACTGGAGACATAGCTATGTGCTGGAATGCCAAACCATTCCACTTCTTACCATCCAGTTCTTGCTCTGGAGCTCCTCCTTTGTCCTTGTGTGCACAGCTGGAGCAGGAGCAAGAACACTGAGATCCACAGCTAGAAAGTGACTAGCATAGACAAGCAACAGATACAAAGATGAAAGTGCTTCAGATACATGCAAAACAAGATGTAAGGGCTGTCAGTCTTTGAATGGCTTGAGTCAGTGAAAATACATCATATCTGGAGCATTTTGAACATAGTATACTGAAAGTCATCTGAGGACTGGATTAAGCAATGCAGAAAACATAAATGCCCCTGCACAAAGCATCTGTCAGTTCTAAACTGCATGCAAAATATGCGGGTAAATGCAATCAGCAGTGGCCATGAGTATACAGATCATGTTGCTGCTAAGACTGGGAGCACTACTAACAGTAGAAAGAATCCAGGTCCCTACTTCTCAAATTGTGCTAGGCTGGTGTAGCTATGGATAAAGGTAGATTCTTCTGGTGTCTGAGCTAGTTACCAGACTATACCATGTTTACAACCAGTGTACAGCAAAACCAAGCATCAGAAAGACCTGTAGATGGACAAAGGCAACTTGATAGGTAAAAGTTTAGACATACTTAACTGACGAGAGTGAACTATAGACCACTGAAGGCTTCATATTCACCTATTATCTTCACCTGTCTAGCTGAATATATATTTATAAAATCAAAGAAGACTTTTACAGACACACTCATGTATCCATATAATTTTATGAGGTGTCATCAAATTTTCTCATTGTTTTCTTCATTTTGGAGTCAGTTTTGTACACAGCCCCAAGCAGCACTTAATTGCTTCATACCTTGGTGCAGTGCATGAATACATGTAAGTATTTTTTAGATCACTTCTGCAGGAAGGGAGCTACATACTTACTGTGGCCTGTCCAGTTCTGGTGTTTTTCATCTTGCGAACAAGAGTGAGATAGAAGCCAGACCCAAAGCGGTTCTTTAGGAAGAGAGGAGAGCCTGAGCAGAAGAGTTTCCCTTGGGATATGATGGCTACTCTGTCTCCAAGGATGTCTGCCTCATCCATGTGATGGGTTGAGAGGATGATTGTTCTGCCTAGAAGGAACAAGGAGAAATGTTCAAGGCCTGGACTCTGGGATTCAAAGTTGTGCTTAGTTTTTCGGCAATTAATGCAGGGTCTCTGTACCAAAGTCAGGTCCCAGGTTTGCCACATCCATTGGTTATCTGTTCAAAGAATCTTGTTTGCGTGTATTCATATCCCACTAACCATGACAGAGAAGGCACATGCTGCACCTATGACAGGTTTGGGGTTTTTTTTAAATAAAAATAAAAAAATTCCAGTCTTAAACCTGTTACCTGAGCGATACTTCAGCAGAAGATCCCAGATAGATCGCCTGGAATATGGATCAACTCCAGAAGTGGGCTCATCCAAGACTACCACTTTTGCTTCACCCACAAAAGCAATGGCAACAGACAGTTTCCTTTGCATGCCACCTACCAGAGGACAGATACATTCAGGAGTCTGAGATGAGTTATTTAAGTGGCAGAGACGTAATTAACACTGCTTTTCAGTGTGGAGACAAACTGATAAATGTAAAACAAAACCAATCCTCAGACAAATATTTGTGGAAAGTTAAATCAATAGTCACATTTTTCTTCTCAAGTTCAGAATAGATTGTTCAAAATTTTATTATTTTTTAAAATATATTTTTCATCTATGTGTCACATTTTCTGTTTCTTGCCAGAAGCAAAAGCAGGAAGATATAAGATTTTCATGGTCTCATGTGAAACTAGCTAAATTTTATAGTTGCAATCAGGATAAAAGAGTATAAGAACATCTAGCTGTTTATTCAAAGCATCTTTTGAATCTGGATTGCGCATTTGTACCTTTAGAATGAAAGAAATTACACCTACCAAATAATACAGTATTATAGAGTACTGATCCAAACAGTGGAGCAGCATGATAATATTTCATTTGCCTTGAAATAATACAATATTGTATTTTGTTTTTTCTTACATTGACTGATTTTTTTTATATACTCATTTAAAAATAATAGCTTTAAATATATTTTAATTTGTTGTATATTTCTAGGAAAGAAGCTTTAGGGACAGGTTGTGCCAGCTTTACTATTTGTACAGTCCCATTCACTCTTTGAGAGTAAAGACCTCCCCAGTGCACAGTGATGTGTCATAATATGGCCTCAAATATGTAACTCAAACAGTAATTGCCCAAAGACAAAGAAAAGGTAGTAGAAAAAACATCTTAGAACAATCTTGTGGGTACCTGACAAATTCTGAGCCTCTTCATTCCTTTTATGGGTGAGGCCCATGTCTTCTAGCATTGTTTCCAACTCTTGCTCAGCTTCATCCCTGGATCTCCCTTTCATTTGAGAATAAAACAAGATGTGCTCTGCTACAGTAAGGCTGTGAAATCAGACAGAAAGCCACCAAGGCAATTTAAATGAATAAGCAGATTTTTTTTTTTCCCAAGCAGCAATAAATTCACTCTAGCTTTATCTTGCTAAAGGAAGAGGGGCTGCTTTACCCTAAATCTGGATAACAGATCTTCTTTGGAACAAGTGCCTCTGAGATATATCTACTGCCAGCACAGTAACAGAAACAACACAGGCTTTGGGGATGTGTCAAGCATGCAGACTAGGACCCTTATTCTTAAAGCTAGTATGGAATGATACTTACTGATTGAATAAGATGTTGTACTGAGGGCACATGCCTAATCTGTGCCGAATGGAGTCCATGTGAGCCTGAATATCCAGACCGCCAATCAGCACAGTTCCAGAGGTGGGTGGGAAGAGGCCTGTCAGTATCGACCTGGGAAAATAAAATGAGGAAATTCCCACTCTCCTCAATTTCTGTGCCAGATTAGGAAAATACATTGCATGGTTCCAGTAGATGGAGCATTATGACTTCTTACTGCAGGCTTGATGAAACAACTCCAGTAAAGAGCATACATATAAATGCTCTTGCCCTGCTACAGTAAAAATCTTGTGGATCCGCTAACGTAAATATTCATACACCTGTCTGTGGTTCTGGCCTGCATTAAAAAACTGTTTTAGTCAGCTACTTTGTTTCAGAGTATTTTGTTCAGCATGTTATATTACACATATGTACAAACAGGTGTAAAACAAAGCTCACTAAGACCGAGATAGAGAATAATGGTTTGAGGTCTCTGGCCCCTCTGACTCATGCCTTATACCTACACCTATCTTTTAATGTAAAATGGAAGGGGAACAGATGTTATGTTGCAAATAGGTGGAATCTCTTACTAGATTTGGATGACTAATGGATTTTTCAGTTCTGAGAATTTCAAACCAATAGAAATTTTTGGTTTTGTCAGGAGACTAGAAAAACAAATTTACAATACATTTCAGCAGATTAGAATGCTTCTATTTTGGGTCAAACATATTTCTTGTGGAACAATTTTTTTAAAATTAAAAGGCAATTTAAAGTGCATTTGAAAGAAAAGTATTTTTCAATTTAAAACCCCAGAGTGCTCTGCTGGGAAACATCACATTGAAACACTTCAGTTCTTTCAACATTTGGTGAACTTGTCAGACCCAAGAAATATTTTATTCACCAATTAACCCTATTTTGCCAAATAAAGTTCTGTATAAAGCAAATTAAACATTCCTAAAGTCCAGCTTCATGAGACACCAGAGTTCTAGGACTTGAGGAACATTTTAATCTGGACACGGATTGTAAGCATTTTGTCTAAAGAGGGCCTGTATTTTATAATCCTTCGCAGACAGACCAAAAACCATGACTGGTAGTTAGACAGAGAAACCAAAACCACATGGAGTGTGGTGACTTTCAAAGTCTCTCTACCACCCCTTTGGCTCTTTCAGCCCAAAGATCCTTCTCCTTCTTCACCTACGAGGAGTTTGGTCATGGGAAATGAATTCTAGGGGGAGAGAATTGCTTCCTTTTCTCTAGACTTTCACTTGTTTGTGTCATGCTTTGCCTCCCTTACAGGGTTTTTGCTAATCCAGGATATCTTTTCTTTGCCTAGGGGCAGCATTTCACTGTCTGGACAAAGCTTGATGTTGTGTGTCAATCTAGCTGCCGGGGTGGTAGACAGACAAGGGAAGAGTGAAAACAGAAGACTGCTCCTCAGGACAGAGAAATAGAGCATTGTTCTGGATTTGCTCCTTCTAAAACACAGACTTACATGGTAGTTGTCTTTCCTGCTCCATTATGACCAAGGAAGGCTGTGATCTGGCTCTCATAAAAAGTAATATTCATCCCATCTACTGCTGGCTTGGGCCTGTTCGCAAAAATCTTCACCAGGTTCTGAATGCATACTCCTGGAATCAATCCTGTTGGCTCAGGCTCAAAGAAGGTATTCACTTGAAAGGTAAGAAATCAAGAATGAAAAAGGAATAAAAGCACATGTTTTATCCCAGTTCTGATGATGACACATCAATAAGTGCACAAACCCAGTAAAATACAGCATCATATGCCAGGGCCAGATTCTCCAGTCACACCAGTACCACACTGAGACAAGACTTCTAATTGCAGTACAATTTGTTTAGATTCACCCATGTATCAATGACAGAAGAAGTAGAGCCCAGAATTGTAACTGTCTGTGGAGAGGTAATGCATTGGATCAGGTGAAGCTGAACATGCTTTCTGTTTTCATTGTGTAGCAGGAAGATTATTTGGGATAGATAGTTGTGTAGATACTTAGATAGGCTGAGAGATTACATTAAACAAGCAGCAGGTTGTCTTTCTAGCCAGGCTAAATCTGCCATTCAAATCATCTGCCCAGCTGTGCATTCTTTTACCATGATGCTTTAAAAACAACAACAACATTTGCCTTTAATCTTGGTGGGTGAAATTTACCCCCTTGCTGAGGTCAGCTCAAGACTTAGGCAGTACCTAACATGAGCACTACATGGGATGGCTTTCTCTCAGGATTAAAAATGCATTATTGTAAATAGCAGCATCAGGATGTTTTATTGCATCAGCTTCTAGACAAAACAAACTTCTTTTGAAGTAAATTAAGCCCTTGGGCAATATGAATTAAGGGAGTTGAGAAATTTAAACTAAAGACCCTGTCCACTTTTGTTTACTCAGAATGCTTAAGGCTTTGTAGGGAGGCTTGTTTTGCAATTGCACTTAAACTGTTCAGTACCCAGCAGACCTGTGTGGAGAGCAGCCAATGCCATCTGGGTGAAAACACCCCTACCTCCATCAGTGACTTGTATGTCATTATGAACAATACTCAAATATGTTGTACATGACAGAGCTTTGTATACTACAGAGCAGCTGAAATAATTAATCTAGAGCAGCTAGCTTTATTTTACACAAAATTATTTTTATGACAAACTTCTTTTGCTTTGTGAAGGAATTTAGGCTTCCTTTTACCTTACTGGGCCAAATACAAACATCCCTGTATTTACAAAAGTTCATACAGAGTCTGGCTATGTAGTGCTGCATATATTGGCAACTGAGGTACCATCTTCAGTTTTATATGTTTCATGAGCTCAATTCGTATTAGCCTGCAAGACTCACTGACAAGTTCTGAGGCAAATTCTCTGATGAACTTCCCTAGCATCTGCTTTTGCATCACTTGATGCACACTTTTTTTTTTTGTGATTCATATTTTTCCATTCTGATCCTATTCCTTCTGTGCAGTTTTGGGCCATTTAGTTCTTTCTTCAGAGGTGGCAGCATTTGTGGGGTATATGGATGGGCCTCTGCTTAAAATGTATCAAGCAATTAAGACAGATTTATAGTGTGTCTGCCCTACTCTCCTAATCTATGTGAGTACTGGGCTGCACTAGAGTTAAGCCGTTAGTACTACTCTCCATTTCCCATCCCATTACTCTTACACGAAGCACTGGCTCTTACATGAAGCCATTTTGGAAACTGTGTCCTTGAACTGTACCAGGTCTGCTCTTGGCTTCTCTGCATGCCTTCCAGTTTGTGAAAGGGTGAAAGGGAAGGCAGGCTTTTTTACGCAGTGACAGGCAAAGCCCTTCCTCTGTGGCCATGGAGCAGCTGGAACCTGGGAGCTGACAGTACAGCACCACAAAGATAACACAGTACTAGGAGAAGATTGGCTGAAATAACCTTTGCCCTCTGCCTGTCTTTTTTCTTTTGAAGTCCTGTCCTGTTTCCATTCACCCTGAATACATATTTTCAGTGCCTACGTGAGGAGCTCTGATGACCCCACTTTTATCTCTAGTTTTTCAAGAGAGTCAGAGTGGGCCCAGAGCTGTCTGCAGCAGTTACTTTTGTTAGAGAATCCATGTGCATTCCTCTGAGCATCACATACAGAAAATTCCTCTGGCTCCCCACAAAAGACAACATTTGGACTTGAAAATAAGGCAGGTCATTCGGGAATTCTTAGGTGGTGGCTAATGTCAGCATCAGAAAAGGCTGCAGACAGACAGACAGAGCACTTCAGATAAATCCCTTTGAAACCAGCTTTCCCTATCCCTACAGCTGCAAGACACACTAAAGACAGGCAAAAAAAAAGGGGCTAGGAGGGAAGAACATTCCTCTCAGCATAAGAATTTTTATTGAAGTCATGGCTCTGTTTAATTCTAAGAAGTCAATGTATGTGTCTCTGACACCTCCCTCAGCATGAACACTAACTTACTATAGAAACAGCTTGCATTTGCATGATAAAAAACAAGCTACAGAGCTCTTCTGGAAGGTAGCTCTTGTGGTGGCTAAAATATTCTAAGGGATTGTGAATATAGAGGAATCAGTAAGACGGTAGCTGGGAGAGTCAGTGCCTCTACTGAGCCTGGCTCTGGCAATGGCACGCTATCCTCTGTAGCCTACTGGGCTCTCGTAGTTTGACTCTAGTCATTCCTATGTCTAGTTTCTTATGAAGTACAATAAGTTTAGTATCTCAGAAGTACTCAGGTTGCTTTTTCTCCTTACTATTAATTTCATCTTTGTCCTGGACATCTGTCTTGGGCTTCCCCTGCTCGCTGGGTCCTTTTTCTCGTTTGTGTTTACATCGTTTGGTTTTACCATCCTTCTCCCCCTGGTTGTCACTCTTTTCTTCTGGCTTTTCAGGTTCTTCAGATTTCTTTGTTCTGCTTTCATCTTTTTCTCCTTCCATGGCCTTCTGATCCACACAGCCTTCTAACTCTGGACTTTTTTCTATACAAACCAAAAGTAACCAACATTTAATTAACCAAATTTAATTTCCTCTCATCTCTAGAGGTTCTTTGAGGAAAAAGTAGTAGTCCTAAGTCTTGAGCTCTCCAAGAGCATTAATCATCAGTGCTTTACTCAGGTTAGGAACACAGCACCAAAAGCCATCTAGCTTAAAATCTGCTTCACAGGGTCAGGAACAGCTATTTAAGGGGACAACTGACAATTTTGCAATTATAGACTCAGAGTAAAAGATACTGATTAATATTAGGCACATGCTTTATATTTTGTCCATGCAGCTCTAGATAAAGTTCTTCACCACATGAACAGAAAGGCCATACAAACATTTCCCAGGCTTATAGAGAGTGAGATGAAGAAAAACATAATGAAAAGTTTAAATGAAAAGCAAACTGCTAAACTGCTACTTAAACTAAGAGATTAACTCCAGGCCAGAGTGAATGAGTTGGTGTAAACTTTTGTACAAGAATTTTTGGCTTTCCAATTTGGTCGTAGACCTTGCTTCCACAAAGGAAAAGAGTCACATAAAATTACTAATGGGGATAGGCTTGAAGCAGGAACAACAGTGATGTAAGAAGAGAGCTCCTGGAGGAATTGTTTACACAACACAAATTCAAGCTGGCACCTTAGAGGGCAATTAGCACAACTGTAATTTATCAGATGGCCTAGGACTTAATTTTATTGTGAAATTTCACCATAACTTTCTGCTATAAGAAATATTAACCCATAAAACTGTCTAAAATTACTTGGTGCACAAATAGTAACGTAAACAAGTTCACCACATCACCTAAAATGGAAAAGTGGGGGATACAAAAGTGCACTGATATAAGTAAATTTTAAAAGTACCAAGATAATTTACTAGTTTATTTTGAGCTGTGCATTTAAATTATCTGATATTTATTATCCAGTTTTCTTCCCAACACATTAACAGGATAAAACAAAAAAATGCTCAGTATTACCCTTGAAGGAAAGATAAGAGTTGAGAAAAGTTCTACAGTTGTTCATATAAGCTGAGGCACTGAAGAGTCTTAGATTCTTCAGTTAGGTAAGAATCATGTGTCTCCTTCAAAAGAATTAATCAGAGATGACCTTTCCAACTGTCTCTGCTTGAGAAAACCCAAAGCAATGTTTTGTAGAAGAGAGGACAAAATAAGTATCAGCACACTCAGGCTACCTGAGATAATAATGGAACAATTTATATTAGAAGGGACTTCCAAAGATCTCCAGTTTAACCCTCAAAAAACAGAGCCAATTCAGATCACAGTGACTATCTCCAAAAATTGAGATTTCACAACCTTTCTGAGCAACCTGTTCCAGTGTTCTAACTAACTTCACAATAAATAATTTTTTTCTTCTAGTGAATTCCTGTTTTCCAGCTTACATCTGTTGCCTCTCATGCTTCCACTAGGCACATCTGAGAAGTCTAGCCCTGTCTTAGCTTTCTGTCTTAAGGGTGAGCAGATCCAGCTCTCAGCACCTCTTTGTATGTTACACGCTCTAGCTCCTAATCAACTTGGCAGCTCTTTACTGAGCTCCCTACAGTAACTCTATGTCTTCCTTTCAATGAGGATCCCCAAACTGGACAACAAAGTAGTCCCAATGCAGTCTCACAAGTGCTGACTAGAAGGGAAGAATCACTTTCCCTTGAACTGATGGCTATACTCTTGGTAATAAAGTTCAGGATTCATCTGTTCTTCTTGGCTACATAGGCACACGTGATGGCTCATGTTCAACATGTTGCCAACTAGACCTTTTCTACAAAGCTGCCTGCCGATCAAGTGGTGGCCCATCTGTATTGTCCTATAGAGTTATTCCATCCCAGACACAATATTATGCACTTACTTTTGTTCAACTCCATGAGGTTCCTATAAAGCCATTTCTCCAGCCTGTTGAGGTCCCTCTGAAGAGGTGCCCTGCAGTCCACTGTTCCCTCCAATTTGGTATCTTCTACAAACTTGCTCACAGTGCCCTCTCTACTATCACTTAGGCTATTAATAAAGTCATTAAACAGTGTTAAGTCCACTGTCAGTCCCTGTCACACTCCTGCCACTAATAGCTGTTCCCCAGTTATGTTTTGTTCTGCTGATCACAATCCTTTGGGCCCAACATCTCAGTCAATTTTCCACCCACTTTAGTGATATACAGGCTGCTTGAGTAGACACTAAACTGTGTTCAGTTTTGGGCCCCTCACTACAAGAAGGACATGGAGGTGCTGGAGCATGTCCAGAGAAGAGCAGTGAAGCTGGTGAAGGGTCTGGAGCCCAAGTCTTATGAGGAGCAGCTGAGGGAACTGGGGTTGTTTAGCCTGGAGGAGGCTCAGGGGAGACCTTCTAAGTAATCTAAAAAATGCTGTTGAAAACTCATAAAATAAAAAACCCCCTGTCAATAAGGTATTAGCCATAAATTTTTCTGTTGCTGACCTACCTGAGCAACTGAATATTTTTGGGTTTTTGAGACTTCTCACAACCTTAGTCTGGACACTAAGAAGTCATAAGTCCATCTTGTATTTGAAATGCATTAAAGAACAAACAGAACTTAAGAGGCATTAAGATAACCAGAAAATGGATTTAATTTCTACTAAATTTAGGCTTAAACTAAATAAATAGCAGATGTTAAAATCCTGTAAGTAACTGCTCCAAATTCGAGATATTCAAAGGAGCTCTGGTGTAGGATATGCCCAAATTCCACAGAAAGTCAACAAGATGTAGTGGTTGACATCTTATCTGGGTCTTAGGAAGTTTTCCATTAATCTATAAATGTGCTCCAAGTCCTCCTTTGGCTCTTTCCTCCTCCCTCCTATACAGGCAAATTCTAATCTGGTGGGCAGCATTTGCAAAGGCGAAACAGATAACAGACTTCATAATATCTAAACAAGCCTCTACCATTCTGAGTACTGTCACAGAAAGTCTAAAGAAAAACCTGTTAGTTCCCTCAGAATGCACCAGAAGGCAAAGCCTCTTCAAAAAACCCAATGTTATAACCTCCCCTTTTCTGATCAACACATGTGAGCAGTGGATGCATTATTAGCACGTTCACAGAAAGGATTAACTCCCCTCTGGTTTATAGGAATCACCCTGAGACGAGACTGGCTTGTCAACAGTCAGTCTGAGTTGATGAAGGGTAAGGATGGTAATGAGAAGATTGAGGAATAATTTTTTCATCTGTCATTTTGATTGGTTTTACTGTTACCTTGTCAATTTAGACAAATTTCAAAACATCACCTTCAGCAAGCCTGTATCCCAGACATTAATCATCATTCTGCATTAATTCCTATTTTAATACAATCACACACCTGTTGTTCTTAACTACTCCAGTATCTGTGAAATTAGGACTTTTACACTCATGAAGTTGGTCCAAGGGCATCAATTTTGATCTCGCTTTCAAACTCAAAATAAACAGTCTTAAATTAGTGTCAAACTACATAGAAAATAATCAGGTCTAGAAAAATGGGAGGGGCCTCAGTGTAAATAAAATCAACATTGTATTTAATTTTGATGCATTTCACAAATGCTGCATTGTGCAGTAAGAACTCCTTTGATATCTCAGAAGGTGTTGGTTAGACAGTGGGGGTTTGATGTTGCTTGTTAACCAGTGTTTTAAAGGCTCTCAAATGGAACCATGACTCACTTCTAGTAACTCTAATAATAGCAGGCCACTTCAAGTTCAAAGGCACCTGCTGAGATTCCCAGTGTATGGCTGTCTCTAATCTTTGCAGCAGCTCAGGTAATGGAAATGTTAGAGAGTCACCTCTAAGTGGATCTGTGGTTTTGAAGTTATTTCTAAATACCAAAGTTTTAAAAGAACTCACCATCAGCAGTTGCTGTTTTCTCAGCTTTTGCGTTTCTAGAGCCCAGCCAGTAAGATATCTGTACAGGGAAATACCAAGGCTGTGGTAGCCCATAGTCTCCTAAAAAAAAAAGTTGGTAAAATGCACTTCATAAATACATTCCTCAGTGGGCATAAATTCATCTAGGCAAAGTCTGAGCTATAAAGATAAACACTTGCAGTCCTAGTGTCAGAAGGTCAAATCATCCACCAAGTACCTCACAGAACAGATTTTGTTTGCAGAATTTTTTTTTTCTTTTGGACAGGAGTAAAATAGAAAATATGTGATCTGATTCACCTTACCTTCTCTTAAGTAGAACATGGTTTAATTACAGAATGAAGCTACTCCCTATATGGGGACAATCTGAATCCTCAACAACCAAGCAGCAGCTGCCAAGGAGCATCCTGACTGCTTAAGATGGGATCCCAGCCTCACACAGGGATTTTATTTTAAGGCCCATTTAACACTTGAGGGCTGACATGAGTGAAAAGCTTATTATATTTACACTTATTACCCTGGACCTGAATTCACAACTGGCAGTGAGAAAAGAGACTCTGGCTGTTATTTCAGCACACAGCTTTGCAGGAAAAGTGACAGAGTAATCCTTTTTCTTTAAGCAGAAATGGGCTTTTTTTGTCACAAGTTAATTCTGTTTTGAAAAGAGAAAGTACAATAACATTATCAGTTCTTGTTAGGCCAGATCAGAGCTAGTGCAAGTCAACACTGCTTTCCTGGATCATACTGATTTACAGAATGCAGGGATTTGAGCTGCTATGTTTAAAACTGGAATCCTTGTGAACCCAGATGTTATTGGCCTTGTGCTACTTATTCAAAATAAGCAAAGAGAATTTGTGATGCTCACTGAAAGATGGTCAGTTTTTCTATATTGAAAACCACTATTTATGAATGTGTCTGCTTATTTCTGACTTACCAAAAAACCCCTGTATGTCAGGCAACCACTTGTATTCCCATTAACGCACACAAACACTCTGTCTGCATTCATAAGCAGTTTGCCTTACACTTGTTATGGCCTGGATTATACCCCTTTGAAGCTGGGGGCTAAAACAACTGTTTCTTACTCAGGATGAATGCAAAATGCAAGTGAACTTCATCATGGAGCAGAATGCTCAAATAGCCAAAGGACCAGTGTGCCAACAGGCGGTTGGCTGCAGAGAAAACTTAAGAACGAGCTGAACCATTTGGTTCAAAGGATTATCCAGGGAACTCATATAGTAAACTCAGAGATTACAGCATTGATTTGGTAGGTCCACATGTGTGTGACAGAGATATGCCATGAGAAATTCCACAGATACAGAGGAGCAGAAAGCCAAGGAGGTACTCAGAGCAAATATGGGGAGGAACTGAAGCTAATGAATAGAAGCCCTGAGAGGTGTTACTTTTGTGTGAAGAGCTGGCTGAAAAAAACCAACTTGGATCTACGAGCAAAGAAACTCCTGCTGTTTAATTCCTGCTGTGTTCATGGAAATAGTACATTATCCATTCTTTTTTAAATAAACAGAGTTAAAACATGGGCTTCTCCAAAGAGGAACTTTCAGGAAAGTCATTGCAAACCAGCTTTGGAAGTACGTTAAAATTGCATTAAACTTCTTTGTAAGGACACATTTCTTTAAAACTGAAAAGGTGTTAATTTGGTGTAGCATAGCTCACTTTGGTAGGGACACAAACAAAGCAGACTTAAGGTCAGATTTTAATTTTGAAGCAAAATATCCTCAGACATCTAAAACCATTTAACAAATCCTTATCATTTCTTGATTTGGATTAACTACCATAAGTGATGCGTGCAGACAAGCACCATCTTACCTTATCCATCATTAATTTTTCTTCATAGTTAGAAAATCTGCAAGATCTGAAATTCTGAGTAACCACTCAAGTGGGGGAAGGGAAAAAAAAGATAGCCATCTGCCAAGAAACACATTCTGGAACTCCAGTTTACATGTGAGAGTAATAAACTAATTAAAAGAAAGCTCACTTGCTTGTACAGCATAAGAATCTGTATTTATTATATTGTGGTAATATTCAATAAGAAGTAAGATAACCATTTAAGTTACAAGTACAAACCATTTTCTCTCAAAGAAAGCTCCCAAACTTTGTAATAGGTAACAAGGTAAATCCTTCTGTGAACGTGCACTAGAACCAGGATTCCCATTTAGAAATAAAATAAATCCACACAGGAACTTTCACAGCTGCCTAGGACACGGTATACGTCTCAGGAAATAGTACCATCCTGTAAGACACTGTTGGTCTAATGCAGCCATAGTATGTATGTGAACTAGAACTGTTATTTCTGTATTTTCAAAAATTTAAGAACTCCTTACTAGAAATGGTTGAAACTTGTCAAAAAATATGTACACAAATTGGCTTTCAAAGGATGATATTTTTGTAGATTTATTTTCTATTTAAATTTTAAAGCAGGATCAGAAATTGCATCCTCCTTCTTCCTCTTTCCTTCTTTTCAAGACTAAAATAGGAGAAAGGAAAAAGAAAGAGAGAAAAGTGGAAGCCCTTAATAAACCAGTGGTGCTATACTATCTAAGACTCATGGTCTACAATGTCAAATACCCTTTTCTGACAGAGAAATACTCAGAGATTGATTAGACTAACACAGTTTACAACAACTACCATTACTTTGTATGAATAAGAAATTGACATACCTGGAAAAACATTATCAAGATACCATGAAATTATTCCGTAGAGAAATGCGTCAAAAAGCATCATTTTAATGGAAAAAAGAAAACTATATTCATCTCCTTCCAAGGGACTGGTTCTGATGTTATCCCACTGCAGGCCAAGACCTTGCTCTTCATAGCGTGAC
Source organism: Antrostomus carolinensis (assembly GCF_000700745.2). Classification (NCBI taxonomy): domain Eukaryota; kingdom Metazoa; phylum Chordata; class Aves; order Caprimulgiformes; family Caprimulgidae; genus Antrostomus; species Antrostomus carolinensis. The sequence continues at coordinate 64,400 of NW_010301478.1, forward strand.
AAGTATTCTGTACCAAAACCAAAAGCTACTTGAGAAAGCAAACTCTGGAATAAAGGAAAAATGACAGTCAACTCAGACAGAGGGACATTTTGTAAAGCAATCACAAAAGATGACGACCTTCAGGGACTGGACTTCGAAACTTGATAATGCCTAACAAATGATCAGGGATAAGTGGTTTCACTTTTATATTGAACTGGGATGTTTAATCCTCCGAATGGTGGCAATTCTAAGCAGTATTTAGCCATAATAGACTGAATTCAATCTTGGCTGTACTTTCTTTAGCTACTAGGCAACCTTCACAGACTGGGTTTTTTTATTAATGACGCTGTTCAGAAAGTACTATAGATGCATCTAGAAGTTTGCAGTGTACACCTCTGCCTATCTTGGAGAAACAAAGTATTTCCTGAGTGTATGGGGCAGGGCCACTAGGAGGAACAAGACAGAAAGTACACAGATGCTCAGGATAAGGAAAACCACAACCATCCCCTCCCCTGGTGTGTCTGATACCTAGTTCTCACACAACAAACTAATAAACCAATATAGTATCCAAACATCCTCTTCAATGCTCTTATGGAAGAGAACCAACAAAGAAGCACTGCATGGAGAATACCTACAACTTCTTAGATGGAAGATACTTCTCAGAGCTTTGGCACTTGGGTTCAAATCCTAACTCTATGTTCAGCTAAAGAAGGAATGTGAACCTGAGGTCTTCTCGTTCTTAGGTATTGCCCTGTTAACTGGGTTACAGCATAGGAGAAAGATAACTGTCCCCATTTTGTGAATTGCCTTTGTATTTATTAAACACACCAGAAATTAAATTTGCTTTGACTTGCAAGGAAGTGTTCAAAACTTTTTGAACATCATGCTGATTTCTTAACATTCCAAAAGTAAAATCAATATTATAGAATTTTGTAAAAGCCATGAAAATATCTTTTTGTCACTAGGCCTGCTAAAGGCTTGTTCACTTGCAATTCCTCATTATTTGAGAGAGATTCAGAGGTCTCCCTCTCTGAATTAAAAAAGCAGAGAGAAAGAGGTGTGCAATGCTTTGTTACTCACATACGCACAGTGAGAAGGGCAGCTAAAATTTGAACCCAAAGATACCATGCAACGAGTGAAAGGCTTACTGCTAGGATCTTCAGATTAACAGTCATGCGGTCTTGCCAGGCAAAGCAGACAATGTGGGGCAGGTACAAAGTGAAGTAGATGACTCCACTGCAGGCAGCTGCCAGATTTGCTTTGGAGAAGAATGTGCTGAACAAGAAACACTGCATTATGGTGGCTGTGGTGAATGTCAGTAGGAATAGAAAGAAGAGAAGTGGACTGCTATAATGTAGCACTTGTCCGCACTGTAAACAAAAGGAAAATGGAAAAATTCAGAAGTATTGCCACTTTCTGAACTAGCAAAAAAGGTCAGAATTGCTATTAACATGTAATATGTAATGAGTAATAAGCCAGTCTTTCTTATTTAATGTGACTTCCAACTCTCCCAGGCAGTAATGTTTCAATGCCTGAGGTCACTACAATAACAAATCCTTCATCTAACTTTATCCCTGCTCCTGGATTGTGACTTCAGGTTAGTACAACAGGCTGTGGAGTTCATATTCATATTCGATGACTGAATTAAGATCATAACTGATTGAAAATGGACATTCTGTTCCTGTCTGAATAAGCAAATGATTCCAAGCAAGACGTGCTATTTGTTAGGCTCAACTCTGTTTTGAGTCTCATATAAGGCTCAAATAGGTCTATAAGGCTATAAATAGGTCTCAGCATTGTTGCAACATCCCACTGGGCCTCTGAGACTGATTTCTTTATCAAGAGTGACATAATCTCTCATAAGAATGTATTTACAAAGGTGCCTCCCACTGGCATAGTGAAACCCAGGGAAGGAAGCGAATTACAGGTATAAGCACATTCCTCTCTGGTATTAAATACCTCCTGATTTTTAATTAAACTAGTGTAACAAATAAAGTAAGCTTTCTCTATCCACCCAAGCTGTAATGAAACTGCAAAGAACAAGAATAACTCATCTGGGCAGGCTGATAAGATACAGTGGATTGAACCATAACTATGCATTTATACCAATACCAGTTCCCCACATCAGCAAAGATGCAAGGGCATTCTTACTTATTAAAGTAAGAATGCAGATTTATATAACTAAATATAGCAGCTAGGAGGAGCTTGGTTCTCATGTAACAGAGATAAGAGGTAGTCCTTAGAGACAACATTCAAACTGTCCTGAAAAGTTACAAAAATTACAGCAATTCTGAGTCACAGAAGCAAAAGGGGTTTTTTTTGTTTTGCTTTTTTCAGGCTGTCCTGAAGGTTCTGTCCTTGCATTCTCTTTTTCCATTGAAATAATATCAGAATTTCTAAGCAGGCAAGAACTAAATATTATAAATGAATCACATATGGTGAATTACAAGATTAAAATTCCTATTATGATCCCTTCTATTTAAAGCAATAATTACTATTTATCAGGGGATCTAACTAAGTCTACAGGAAAAACAATATACAGAGTAATCTGCTTGAGTATCTCCTGTTCTGTAGAGTACCTCACAATAAATCTTACTAGGGAATTTATCCTTCTGTCTCTGTCAAGTGCTGATGCTTTCATGAGGTCCACTTAGAAGAACGTGCCTGCTACGTGCTGCAAGCAGAACAGGCCACCAGCCATTCTCATCTCCCTGTGAACAGCTACTATTCTTTCTCAACAGCAAACTGGTACCAGCAGTGCAAACAGAATAGCGAGTTTAAGAGTGACAATCCTTACCATAATCAGTGCTGTGAGGAGGAATGTGCTCACAGCCATCATGACAAAGCTGTCTATGAACCAAGTGCACCAAATCACTCCATTAGTTATACCCCTGTTCTTCATGGCCTCTTTCAGACGCATTTCCTTCTCCAACACTATACTCTTCACAGTCATGGAAACGGAATATATCCAAGCGAGCACCATGAAGATGGGAAAGGCGCGGTTTAAGGTGATCATGAAGCTACCAAAGCAAGAAGGGAGAAATGAATTAAATTTAGTTAAAACAGAGAAATACTGAGATGAAAAACAAGAACAAAAAGGAAAAGGAAGACTGCATTTATTAAATATGGGACTGGAAATTCTCAGTCTAAATATCAATAACGTTGCTAGTGAACTTGACGAGCAACCTAAGTATTAATGAACTAATGGTTGTTGCACTCCCATGACAGAGATAAATATTATTTCTATTTTGCAAAAAGGTTCTAAGAAACCTAAGGGGAAGAAACGTCTGGTGCCTGCAATAATGAACTGCAGCCACAGTCCTGGAATCCTTTGCTAGATTCATATGAGATTTAAGACAAAAATCAGTCAATCTGCATAAAAACCATGGACAGGAATTAGGGAGAAGAAGGTTAGAGAACACTAAGTTATTGTTGAAAACTGTAGCTGGAAAAGGGCTGAAACCAGTGCTATATATCCAGTCTGATTGCAGATACTAGTCATGTAGTTATAAAAGGAATCTTGTTTAGGGATGTGATTGGGATTTTAGAAAGAAAGAGTTTCAATAGCCTAAATTGTCTTGGGATTCTGCAAGGCTTGTAGGGATCTTCAAGGACCAAAAACTACAGCTTTGGGTATTTATATCTTGATATGATTAAGTCTAGGGTTAGGGTTTGGTTATACACTTGAAGAGACTGGGTGGTTTGGTTCTTCAAGACTTACAGGAATAGCAAGAGAGGTACCAATTCCATTGGGACAAGCATTATCTGTTCAACTTTTCTTTAGGAAATGATTCTTTGGATATAAAGAAAGCTGGGTTTTAGAGATGTAATTAGGGAAAAGAAGCTTATTACACCTCAATGGATTCTGTGCAGTTAACTGAAGGATGCAGTGTTTGTTCTAACACGGGTCAGTGCTTTGCGTTCAGTTTTGCTACAGGCACCGGTCATATGCTATAGCATGAGGCTTAGTTTTAGACAAACACTTTTAAAAAGATCACATTTTCGCTGGGTCCTGTGTTATGGCAGGATAAGAAAAAGAACAAATTCATTCAGTTATGTTTCAGTTATTGCTCTTGAATATATACTTTGGGACTAGGGTTAGAACTGGTGCTTGAGAGTCTTAAAGCATCCAGAAATCCAACTATTAATCAGAATTAAGACAATCTGCTTTTACTCACACATCATCCACATAACATGGATATGGCATTTGCTGCAGATAAATTCCTAATGGCACTTCAGTGTTGGTCTGGGTCTTTATAATCCCATGCTCAATCATGTCCTGGAGATATGCAAAGCCTCCCCAGATATAACGTAAATCATCCACAGGATCAGCTCTTGGACCAGCAACCCAGTACCTCAAAAGAAAATTCACAAGGAAATCATTTGGGTAAACAGTGGCTTCAGGGGAGGGGCAGGGGGAAAATAAATAAATAAATAAAAATTCTTAGCTAGTGACATTGTATGGACATTGCCCGGAGTTGTCTTTTCTAGATTTTGGTCTGTCAGACCACATTGCTTTAGAAAGTCCATGACCTAGAAGGCTCTTTTGTTTCTTTCATTTTCTCTACACTGACACAGCATAGCAATTTTGGCCAAAAACATACATAAATTAATCAAGCAGCAGAGTAACTGTTCTAGAATAGAAATAATTGTATTTGGAATACAGTATCATTGGAGATTAAACTGTAACAGCTAGATTGCCACTACCAGACACCATTATATACCTCTATATGGATAATCCTGAGAAATTATTTCTGCTGTCCCTTTGAGGAGGAACACCAGAAAAGTTCTGCTGTCCAGGTGGAGGAGAGTTGGATCACAATACATGTAGGACTTCTTTCTCTGCCTCTTCCAGTGATGGAGCCAACTAAAAACTTAAGCAGGTTACTGAATAGATTCTGAGTCATTCACTTTGCCACGTATCCATGCAACTACCCACGGCCTGGCCTAACTGTCACAAGAGCGATACCACTTGTGTCAGTACCTGCTAACTGGAGATGCATTCTGCACTGCATTACATACTAACTATTGGTGAATACAGTTGGATTGCATGCACGTATCCAACACAGGTTCTAATGCCCTTATGTCTCTCATATTCGTATTATAGCGGGCAAGAACTGAGAAGGCACCATCACTTACCTGTCTTTGATTTTGTTTGTTTTCTCCACTGCATCTATGTCCATCCGGATCTTGTACCTCACATGTGGTGGAAGACTGCTGGTTGTAGGCACCATGTCTGGAAAAACCACACCAGCCCAGAATTTGTTTTCCTCCAGCAGATGAAGGGCCTGACGAGTCAGTTGAGTTTCATCACGATAACCTTCAAATTTATCCAAGGTTAAGCACTACAAATAATCACAACGAGAAAAATCATATGGGTATAAAGCAGTAAGAGGCATACATTAAAGCAAACATCAGTGGTTGGAAACAGAAAAGGGAGGTAGGTTCATCTGAAATAGTTGCTATTTTCAGCTTTAAAAGCTTATGCTGAAACTAGCATAAGTTGACTCTCTCCTCCTTCCTGAAAGCTTCCTCATTCTTCCTAGTCTAATTCTTATGACAAATTCAAAACACACAGCATTATCAATACAAGCACAGAAACATAATTCTCCATAAAAAGAACTGTAAATCTCAGATTTAGCATTGCTGTGCCTATAGTGCCACATTCAGTAATTAGACAGAATTAAATAACTTCAAAAAAACATATTTAAGCCACTATAATCATCTAGCCATGGAAATGTGAACTCTGCCACTAGGACTATACTTGGAAGGTTCCCTCCAAAAGGCAAATATCTGAACTGGAAGGGCTAAAACTGCAGCACAAATGAGGTTCCACTATCAGGAACTGTCTCCACAGTCTGTGCAACCAGGAGATAAAATTAACTCTGCTATAAAAAAAAAGTCTGGCCATGAGAGCTTTTTAGCAGTCCAGTTGAATCAAAGTACTATCTTTTTTCAAGTTTTGGGACATTTTTCAGCCTAGGAAGTGCCTGAGTGAACACCAGGGAGCTTAATGATGACTGATCCGTAAGAAAAGCACATTCGCCATGGACTTCAGCTGAAAAGCACTTTGACAAGTGCTGGCAAAGTCAGACATAAATTTGAATCTTAAAGTCTCTTAGATATTTAAGCATTTATTACTATTTAATGCCAGTCAACTAGTCAGTCAATCTTACTGATAATATTGTGTTCCTACTGAATTCTGGCATGTGATTAACTTGTTGGCTTAAGTTAACATGCTTTGGCTATCCCAATAATAAGAGGTACTTTACCCTTCACAGCAAATTGCCTTTTTTCTTAGTCTGTCATTATTGTCATTATTATATATTATTATTACTTAATATACAAGACACAAAGTCATCAAAATCTAAGCCCTTTATGTCCCCCATTTAATTCCTACTTAACAGGCACTGTAAGACAAGAAGATTGTAAATACTACAAACTCTGTCTTTAGTTATCTGTAAAATTTCTGACTTATATTTATATGCTTAGCTTCCACCCTTCAGAGTTGGCAAGACATTACCAGAGAGTAGGAGTATTTAACTCCTTGATGGACTGGGAAGATACCCTCAGCAAGCTTGCCGACAACACCAAGCTGAGTGGTGTGGT
>NW_010301479.1:0-17046 GCF_000700745.2 Antrostomus carolinensis
GAGGGAATGGCCTTAAGTTGCACCAGGGGAAATTCAGGTTGGATATTAGAAAAAATTCTTCACTGAAAGGGTTGTCAAGTATTGGAACAGGCTGCCCAGGGAGGGGGTGGAGTCACCATCCCTGGAGGTGACTTGGGGGGACATGGTTTAGTGGTGAACTTGGCAATGCTAGGTTTACAGTTGGACTAGATGATCGTAATGGTCTTTTCCAACCAAACTACTCTATGATTCTATGATATGAAAACCACCTTTTCCTATGTACGTATATACAAAACATACATTTACATTGACACAATAGTTATTTGAAAGGAAAAGTTTCACAAAGCTGGAAACAACTATAAATAAAAAACAGTTTGAAGAAAAAATGTCAGCAGAAAAATACGAATAATAGCTAGGAAGTATTTCACAACATATCCCACGCTGAAGATGAAAAGCTCCACCAATTCAAAAACAAACCCAGCTTAGGAAGGGAATTAGAAAGCCTACAGAGTAAATGAGAAATGAAAAAATGGGAAGTGAATGGTAGCAAATATAAACAAGGAGTTGTAGAAAATTGTTGTGGAAAACAAAAGAATACAAGGAAACAATCATAGACAGCTAAGGTCCTAAGATGGTAGTATTTTAAATTCTATCAAAACCAGCAAAAATAACTCCAAAACTCTTAATTACTAGAGAAAGAATGACAGAATTGTCTAAGATAATCAGAAAAGACAAATACTCTATTCCATGCCAAGGCAAAGCTACAAAAGAATCGGTATCATCTACGAACATAATTCTTTTCATTTCAGCGAAAGTTAAGGAGAATGCCAAATGACTTGAGGATAAACATTTTTGAATCAGCGGTCCAAATATATTATACTTAAAAGTTTTAAGAGAGCAGAGGTCCCATCTAAACTACAGGTTTTTGCTTTTACTAAGTCTCAAGTGCTATGGTTCTCTGGTTCCAAAAAGAAACAGAGTACCCAAGATGACTGCCAGCTGTACCAAAAAAGCAGTAAATGAAAAATACTTGTGATTTATGATGAGTAATCAGTTGGACTAGAACTCTGTTGTGATGGCAAGGCTACAAGATACATGCAACCCCTAGGCACGGGACGAAACTGCTAAACAGAGAGCTGTATGTGCAAGGCAGAAGAGAATATAACCATTGGCACACACTAGATCCTTATCCTAAGTAGGTTTGTTTCTCTACTACATCTAAAACCAAATGTACCAGTACACTCAGAGACTATGTTGATTTGTGCCTAATGAAGATATAGTCTATAAAATATAAGTAGATATAAGTGTGCTAAATATATGGAAAGCCAGGTTTTCTTCTTTGATCTGTGATACATAAAACAGTTAACTGAAGATCAACTTCGTGTTATTTTAAACTACCAGTTAGGTAAAATAGTTACTAAGGGTCAATTTAACATTATTTTAAGCTCTCAGTGATGATTCTGCATCCCTCCAGCTACAATGCTGAAGTGATGAGTGTACCATGAACAAAACACAGTAAGTATGTGCATTCTGTAAAATGGAGTACAGAAGTTCTGGAAATATTTCAAGTATTTGGAACTCACTAGAGTATTTGATCAACATGCTATATATATTTTTCCAAACTTTCCCCCACAAAAAAACTTCTTCCTATGTCTAGAAATACTGCACTGTTTTTATAAAATATTATTAACTTTTCACCTGATTTTTTGGATGTTTGCTTTTCTGATGCTTGTCTGAATTGTGATCGATTAGATGAAAGCTTGGTTTTGCTGCTACTGGAATAAAAGCTTGACTTTTGGCTTATCTCCTGAGTGTCTAACCTTAGTCTTTTAGTTTGGACTTCTTCTGTTTCAGTAAGCTGCAAAAGTGCATTGATCTTTGCATTTCCTTCTCCATTTTTTTCAGTGCCTTCTGTTCCACTTACTCCAGCAAACATTCCTTCATCTGTTGGTTTAATAAAAGAACTTAAGAGTATCTATGGCATAATACTCAGTAATTTCACAAATTATAACTGATATTAAAATGCATGTGAAAATGACCACCTAGTCAAGGTTAAAAAATGCCTGCAATAACTCACTCAATTTTTGAAAACACTTGAACATAATAAACCCTTTATCCACTGTTCACCATATGTTAATGTAGTGAGATTGAATCCAAACCAATTAAAAGATTCTTTCGTGGAAATATTACCTTTATTGATTCTCAAGTCTTTAAAAAAAAGGTACATAAGAATTTCATTCTAATTATTGTTATGACCATTGTGGTCACATTTTTGTAAACAGAATGAGGACTTGGATATAAAATAGCCTCGAAAACTGCAAAGCAAAAAAGACTAAATACTTAATCTGGCATAGTGGACTGTACTACAACACATTCCATGTGTCTGATATTTATGGCAAAATACATTCTCTGGAGATTCATAGCTGGGTTTTTAACATAAAATACACAGAATCATAGAATGAATCATAGAATCATAGAATGGTTTGGATTGGAAGGGACCTCAAAGATCATCTAGTTCCAATCCCCCCGCCTTCAGCAGGGACACCCTCCACTAGATCAGGTTGCTCAAAGCCTCATCCAGCCTGGTCTTAAACGCTTCCAGGGAGGGGGCATCAACAACTTCCTTGGGCAACCTGTTCCAGTGTCTGACCACCCTTACAGAATGCTTAAAACAAATTCATAAAATAAATATTTTTAAAACAAAACATGGCACCTGTTTTCTGGGAGGTTTCTTTCTGCATATTTTCCACAATCTGATTTGAATGAGGAGACTTGCTGTCTGTATTAACACCAAAATGCACATCTGCTTTTGAGTCGGCCTCTTGAAGTTCCTCTTTCTTTTGCCTAATTTGAAGTGTCTCCTTTTCATAGAGTTGTAAAGCTACAGGCTCGATCTCTGAACTACTAGCATTTTCACTTTCAATGTGCTACCCCTCTACTCTTTCTTCTTTCTTTCTCCCTTCTTTCTCTGGTTGTGGAGCCTTTTGTTCAATGGTGCTTAGTACACCACTGTTAGAATCATAAGGACTTCCAGAAAGACTTTCTCCACTAGTAGCTGCTATCAGCTCACCTGCTAACAGTGCTCCTGCATTTGCTTGAAGTGTCTGTTCAGTGCAGCTGGTTCTGTCTTCAGATATATTAGTATAAATGTTTTGCACCTCATTTACAGTAAGCTGCTGCAACACGTCTGTGCTGTCTGAATCCCTAAGATTTGCACACACTGGTTCTGACTCATCCATCTGTAAGGACATCTGTTCAAGCAAAGGCAAAGAGAGTTTTAAACTTAGAGCCTCTCCATTGATTTTGTTTCCATCAACATTAACTTACCTGTCAAGTTTGCAAAGAAATAACTCATTCTGAAGGTATTCTCATATCAGTATTTAGATTCCTATCACTCAAACTACTACTGTTACTCTGCTTGAGACTATGTTGATCACTGTCACAACTTTTGACTTCCTGTTGTAACTTTAAAACATAGATACATTGTGAGAGGAAGTTAAAGCAAGTTAAGTATTGAATGTGAAGCACGTTCTGTTAAATCAGCAGTCTTGAGAATGCTGTGCAGACACTAACTGGTGATGTCCTCTCCTGTTACAACAGCAGTTGCTGAGCTTCCAGCATTTCTGCCCTTTTCTTCTGTAAATGGATTTTCACTGTTACCACTGTTGAACTTGTTCCTGTTGCAATTCTGTCTGACTTAGCTCAGGTTTCCTACAACATTAACTGGGATGCAACAATTATGATTAGAAACAGCAACAGTGTGGCTCATTTCATTAGGTCCAGTATCAGGGAAATACGTTTCCTGAATTTCACTGTTCCTTGGTTTGTAAGTGGACTTAAACATGAGGTCCATCTAACATAAGACATTATTTCAGAACAGTTTTACTCTTGGCTGTAGTGTCTCCTATAAGAATAGCAGATCTATTTGTCTTTTCTGAACTTGTTTTTTTTCTAATTTGGTTTTCTGCCTTCAGAATCCTGAAGAACTTTATTTTTTTATTTTTTACCAAATTTGTTTTTCTGCTTTGTTCATTTTCAGCAAAACTTCCTTTGATGCTTTAGTATTATGTTGAACTGCACCATCTGCATCTAATTCTATCTACAAAACAGGCCATATACTTTATTTCACTTTCTGATAAATTTCTTTATTATATACTAAAACTGTGATATTATAAAATTAACAGATTTCCTTCATCTGTGTAGCTTTTAAAGACAGCAGGACAAAGAATTTAAGGAACTAAGAACTATGGTTATAAAACTGTGAAAATTAATGGGTGAAATACAATGATAAATATTACTGAAGTGCTTTACACTTTTATTTATTTATGAAAATCAAACTGGTTTTGAATTAATACTCTGCTTTTGAAGAATTAAAACAACATTTCTCCCACGGTCATATACAAGAGTACATTTTCATACTTCTGGCAAACCTGTCTGCAATGATTCTAGGAAATTATAAGGAAAGGGAAATAACACAGCAAAAACATGCAGAATTAGCTCATGGCAATCTCACAACAGAACTGCTCCAAAGGCCATTGACTAACTAGAATTATTGTGTTGATTACTTCATATCTGGAGACAGAACCAGAACACAAACACTGCAACAACTCATACAACTATTGAAATCATCAGTTGCACAGCCAAAGTAACAGGTTTTCCCAATTAGATGTTTACAACACCTTCTACTTGGAGAATATCCTTCATCAATCAACAAATATTTTAAAGTGTAATTTAAGACTATACACCATGGATGCTGTTATAGCATAACATTTCTAAGGACACCATAGACTGTACTGTTATTGTGAGTAACAAGGACAGTTATCATAACCACATGAAACTTTAGGAAGCAAAAACAAAGTGCCTGTGCACACTTTATTTAAATGTTTCTGATATTATCAGTTGTCATTGTTTAAAGGGCAAAAAAACAAGAGGGGGAGGAGAGTACAGCTTTTAATGCCAAAAGCTGTTGTGCTATATGCAACACTGTCCCAAGGGACTGATCATGGTGTCTTGTCTTCGTGTGAGGCACTAGCTCCCACATACTGAGGTGTGCCAGCATCACTGTGTGACCCCTGTGCAAAACAGTGGCTCCCTAACCCTTTCCTATCAAAACCTGACCTGCTACACAGAGGCAAGAAGCAGCTATATTACTGTTACAAGCCAGGCAATGTCTTGCAGTTTCAGTCAGGTTTCTGCAGATACAAAGAGGCACTGATGCACCATGTTCATTGCAAATTACCTCTGCAGTCCTTGCAAAAACTCAGCAAGAACCACTGTTCATGACAGGCAGATGATTTTCTCTCTTGGATCTTCATGAGGCTGCAGCTTACCCCAAGTACCAGTAAGGATCAGCAACTGCTTGCCAAAGAATTAGCATAACATTGAGTATCACTCTGTTTCAGTCCCTGCTGGGTATGAAGCACCTAGTACATTATGTGCAGGTTCTGAAACACATTTCAGAAACAGCTGTCTGCTTTAGTTTAATGAAGACTGCTAGCAAGCCCTTAACAGTTCAACATCAAATTAACATCAGGATTCTTTGCAAAGATGTACCTGGTGCACGTTTGTATCCTCTACAGTTTGAGTATTTAACACTTTCTTTGAATTATCTCCATCTGAAATGAAAATGAAAGACAGAAAGAAACCAGAACTGAAAGGAGACCACAGTTCTTTACTTCGCATATATAGCATCTTGTGTCCGCAATCTTGTGTGTAACAGTATTTACCACATTCAATTATCCAGAAAAATCATCAACTCATATGGATTTTATTAGAATATAAAATATAACAATAAATAAAATATATATTAAAATCTTCGAGTCTGATCTTTGTTGCAGATGGCATCTTGTACAAACCAGGACAGGTGAGAGTAAAGTATGACATTATGCTTCCAATTTTTTTTTAAGATTAGTGATCTGAGCAATGCTTTTTGAAACTTAGAGGAGCTACTACACTTCCCTAACTCCTAACAGGCTTCCCTGATTCCCAAGAGACTTTTCTGAAACGAGTGATGGTGGGATGACGTTGCCTAGCTTACATCTTTCCCTGTATAGCCTATTTGGGCAGGGAAAGGGATGGAGTAGCTAAAGCTAAGTTCAAAAATAGGCAAGAATTTTCCCCAGCGCCAATTCAGTGCATTGCTGGTGGTTTGCTTTAGCCTTCCAGCTACCCTCTGTGCTGAAAAATGGCATAAAAAGAGTACAGCAGCTACCAAGATCTTATCCTAGATATTAAATACTTACTTAATCCATGTGCCTCTACATATTTACTTCTGGCAAATATGTTCTTAAACCTAGACTAGCCACACCATATTGAAAAAAATCTAGCTCATCACTGTTATTTTGTACTGCAACATGAACCCCAATAACAGCCCTAAGATTCTCCCAACAATCCAGCCTCAAATTTCACAGCATGGCAACTCTTTCTCCACTGCTTCAGGGACCTGGCATGCCAGATGTTAACCGTAACCCTAGGATCACTGCTAGTCCACTGGATCATGCCAATCTCAGTCCTAAATTAAGCCAAATTGTCCAGTTATTGAGCACTGATTAAAACTAATCCTAATCCAAACCATAATTTTGAGCAAATTTTTAGCCCATCAATCTTTCTAAGGCTCAGAATAGCTAAGTGACCTTTGGTGGTTGCAGCCCTAACCTCTAATCATAGGACCTCCCAAATACAGTAGTCCCCATCAGGCTTATCTCTTACAGTAGCATTAAACTTGGTTTCTCTCACATTTGAATTCAGTAGCTCCTGTCTACCCTTACTGCCCTGACTCCAAACTTACAGAATGATACAATAGTTTCGGTTGGAAGGGACCTTTAAAGGTCATCTAGTCCAAACCCCTCTGCAATGAGCAGGGATGTCTTCCACCACTTCAGGTTGCTCAGAGCCCCATTCAACTTGGCCTTGAAAGTTTCAAGGGATGGGGCATCTACCCCTCAAGAGGTATGGGAAGACAGACTGCCAGTGAGGACTGAGGCAAAAAAGTTGTTGAGTACCTCAGCTCTTTTCTCATCTTTTGTTACCAGTTTACCAGTCATGTTCATCAGATGGGTATACTTTCTTTGACCTTCCTTTTCTGGCTGACATACCTGTAAAAGTCCTTATTATTCTTTGCATCCTTTGCCAAGTTCAGCTCCAGCCGTGCCTTGGCCTTCCTGACCCCATCCCTACACAGCCACACAGCTTCCTTAAACTCTCGTCAGGATACACGTCCCTGCTTACACTGCCTGTGCATTTCCTTCCTACCCTTTAGTTTGACCAGCAGGTCTCCATGCATCCAGTTCTGGGGCCCTCAACATAAGATGACATGGACCTACTGGAGTGAGTCCAGAGGAGGCCATGAGGATGATCTCAGGGCTAGAGCGCCTCTCCTATGAGGACAGGCTGAGAAAGTTGGGGTTGTTCAGACTGGAGAAGAAAAGGCTTTGGAGAGACCTTATAGTGGCCTTCCAGTACCTGAAGGGCCTACAGGAAGGGAGGGGAGGAAATTTTTACAAAGGCAGGGAGTGACAGAACAAGGAGAAATGGCTTTAAACTGAAAGAGGGGAGGTTTAGATTAGATATTAGAAATAAATTCTTTTCTGTGAGGGTGATCAGACACTGGAACAGGTTGCCCAAAGAAGCTGTGGATGCCTCTCCCTGGAAGTGTTCAAGGCCAGGCTGGATGAGGCTTTGAGCAACCTGGTCTAGTGGAAGGTGCAGAAGACTCTGCTCATGGCAGGGGGATTGGAACTCTATGACCTTTTAAGGTCCCTTCCAGCCGAAACCATTCTATGATTCCATGATGCATGCCGCTCTCTTGCCTTCCTTTCCTGATTTCTTACAGCTGGGGATCAAGAGCTCTTGTGCTCTATGGAAAGTGCCCCTAAAGATCTGCCAGTTCTGCTCTGGTCCCTTGTCCCTGAGGGCAGTTTCCCAGGGTGTCCTGCTGACTAACTCCTTGAACAGCTAGAAGTTTGCTTTCCTAAAATTCAGGGTCCTGACTTTACTCTTTGCCTGACCCATATCCCTCAGGACTATGAACTCGACCAGTGCATAATCACTGCAGCCCAGGCTGCTTCCAGTCTTGACGTCACTTATTAGCTCATTTGCATTGGTTACCATCAGGTCCAGTGTTTCACCCTCTCTGGTAGGGCTGTCTATTGCCTGGCTTAAGAAGTTATGCTCCATGCACTCCAAGAGTCTCCCAATAGCCTACAGCTCCTTGTGCTACTTTTCCAGCAGATGTCAAGGTGGTTGAAGTCCTCCAGTGCAACAAGAGCCTGTGAGCACAACACCTCCCATAGCTGGAGTAAGAAGGCTTCGTCAATAGGCTTCCTTTGATCAGGCAGCCTGTAGTAGACACCAGCCACAAGGTTCCTTTTGTTGCCTTGATCTTTAATTCTGACCCATAAGCTTTCAATCTGCTCGTGGCTATTCTTCAGAGACAACTCTTCACAATCTACCAATTTCTTGATGTAGAGGGCAACCGTTCTGTCCCTCCTTCCTTGCCTGTCCCTTCTGAACAGCCTGTAGCCATTGATAGCTATACTGCCATCTTGGGATTTGTCCCATCAAGTTTCAGTAATGCTAACTAGGTTATGGCTTTCTAGCAGCATGGTGTTTTCCAACCCCTCCTGTCTGTTGCCCATGCTATGTGCATCGGTGTAGAGGCACTTCAGCTGGGCTGTTCGCCATGTCACCTTCTTAAAGGAGCACTCCTTAATTCCTTTGAGGTATTTCCCCAGTTGCCTCCTATTATCTCAGGAGTCTCTGGCTCATCTCTGTAAGACTTCAAGTATGCTCCAGTGTACCCAGCACACCTCAGAGCAACAGGCTGAGGGCCTTCACTAGCACCTCATCCCTCTAACCTTGGCATGTCACCCCACAGCTTGTCAGAGCAAGCCTGATATTAATTCCCTTCAAGTCTAGTTTAAAGGTCTTTCAACAAGCCCCTCTAGCTTGTGAGCAAAGACACTCTTCACCATTTAAGAAAGGTGAATCCCATCCAATCCCAGCAGCCCTGGTGCCATGTGGATCATCCTATTATCAAAAAACCCAAAACTGTGTCAGTGACACCAGCCATGGAGCCAACAGACTGAGTGCATTTGTTCCTTACAATGTTGCTGCCCACAACTTGAACGATAGAGGAAAAAATTACCTGTGTGCCAGATTCCCTTAACAACTGTCTGAAAGCCCTGAAGTCTCTTTCACTTGCCCTTGGACTATGCGTTGCAGCTTCATCACCACTCACACAGAAGAGCAATAATGGGTAACAGTCCGAAGACTAGGGACTCCTTCCAGACCCAAACATGCCACAGCCCACACTTGCCCACTGGTGTCAAACAGTTCTAATTCTAACTCTAATCAAGACTTCTCTTGTGGCACTTCTTTGTACCTGCCCTTGACCAAGCACATTCTTCTGAACCTTCTTCTCAATTTGGTTCTTGAGACTGTACAAGACCCAACTCTTGCCTTAGCCAAAATGTTGACCTACTAAACCCTTGAAATTCAGTAGCTATTACCTACAGTAATATTACTCTAGTACCAGCTCTAACGCTAGCAGTTAAGGATAAGCAGTGAAGGCTTGGTACTTGGTAACCCCTAAGATCTAGATCTAATCCTAGATCCTTCATTTTTTATCTTATGGATCCTTCAAAATTCTGCCTCTATGCCAGTTCAGAACCAAATTTTATCCCTAGCTGTAAGCCATACTTCAACCATCAGTAAGTCCAGCCATGCTCCATCTTACATTTAGACGGGCAACAGCTATTGCACTTCACATCTTCATATGACATTTAAAGGTAGCTCCAGCCCAAGAAAAAGCTGGACATCATTATCTCTTATACTTTGCCAATGTACAGCAACTGTGCTGGGTAAAGAATGCTCACTGGTACTCAGGCATTAGACATTAAAGCCCACAGAATTACTAGCAGTAATTAAGGAAATATAGTGCAACAGATGTTCTGAATTCTTACATTTAGTGGTGATATTATCTCAGAATAATTCTCTCCTACCTGACACTGAATCTCTTCTGGATTTTGATATATAGCTTTTAAGCAGTTTCCTCATAGATGCGTTGGAAGCTTCTTCTAATGCACACCTTCCCATCTCATTTTTTAATAAGGGATCAGCTCCATACCAAAGTAATAGCTCTGCCATCTAGAAAAATAAGTTTTTGAGATTGTTTCTTTTCTGACAGTATTTTCCATACTCCTTCCTTAGACACCTCTCTTGTACTTGACAACATGAGCAACTAAAACCAAATCTAATGCCTATGACAAATAATGTCTCTCTATTCCAGTTAAAATAAGCATTCCCCTAGATGCACCATTATTCTATAGTCATCTTATTTTCATTTTTATAAATTTATTCCAGTTATTAACCTGATGCCATTAAGCCACAATCTCCCAAAATATACAGTAGGATTCAGCACCCCCATAGCTTTTAACTGGTGGAAAGTAACAGGTGATTTTAGGCTCTAAATCAGCTTATCTGTTGAGGATACCTACTTTAGAAGAAAACAAGTTGTGCTCTTGGATGTGTCTATCGTGAGTCCTGTGACTGCAAAGGGAAGTTTTGACAGCTATTTCAGATGTACAACTTACATCTGGTCAAATGAAACCCCCTCATTTCTGTACAAATGTAAAGGCTGATTCTGTTGGAATTCAAGAAATTATCACTTTAGCAAAATATTCCACCTATCTTTGCAGCATACTTTTTAAGACATGAGAAATTTACAATCTGATTATATCCTTCCTGTGGGTAACTGTGATCTTATTCCAGAACTAGTGTGGTTTTACTTCTACCTCTGCCTTTCTCTCTTCAGCATCTGTTACAACTTCAGACTGAGCTTGACTGACATCCTTCACCCATGCATTTGAAGTCCCTCTTTACTTCTAACTAGATTGCTACCAATAAAATTGCTAGCGAAGTTTTCTCAATTCGTACATACATTCTCCTAACAACAGAGCAAATAAAAAAGGCTTCAATCCATAGAAAAAACCCTCTTCAGCTTCACAAGTTTTCCCAAATCTATGGATTTTTAGAATGAGTAATGCTGAGAACTCTTCTTCCTTATTGAGATCTTTCGCTACACATCACACTTGTATGCTCTCCTCCTTAACTGTACTATTAGGAAGTCTTTCATATACTTACCATTTTTCAGAAATAAGAAATAAATTTTGTTAAATTGCAGGTGCAGAACGGATAAAGCAGTCAAAAGGTGTGTTTCCAACCTACAATAACAACTTCATGCAGAGAAGGTAGCTTTGAAAGAAACAGCTGCAACTAGCTGTTGCTAGTCAGAAGCAACAAAAATTAAGTCTGACAGATCACTGCAGTGATCAAACTATACTGCTTCTGAGTAAATACAGTGCCACCAGGTAGTACCATTCCCTGTGGATGTATCAGCTCACAAAACTCTTAACAGAGCTCTGTGTTGCGTGATGTTGGTGTGCCCCAAGTGATCTAGCTGAGATCAGTGTTCTTCCAACATCATTCAAGTTGCTGACTCCTAAATATTACTTGTGGAGATGCAGAGTGCTTCATGTATAACCACAGACATGGTGTATTAGGTACCTCCACAGAACTCAGAAAATGAACCCACAAGAGCTGGTGATCCAAAAGCTGAAAACTAAGCTTGAAGCTCTCAAGCCTCAGAGAAAATTATTAACCAAAAGTCCACCCTTCCTCTTTGTCCAAGGGAGTCCTGGGGAGAAACAGATTAAATCTTATCGCAGTTGTGAAACAGAAAGAGAGTAAATGTTTAGGGAAAAAACTTATTACACTCCACAAAAAAAAAAAAAAAAAAAATTAAAAATCTGGGAAATCAGTAAATATTAGGCAGCATATGTACACTTCTGAAGAAAGAAACAGCAAGCAGGTAACGGGGACATACAACACTCCTACATGAATCTAGGCCACCCTAGGAACACGCACAAGTGGACCACTGCCAGACTGAAAGAGGACCCACAACTTAACACAGGTTTATGAAACCACAGCATTTGGCAACAAAACTTCTAATTAATTCACATTGACTAATCAGTTAACTCTCTATTTAAGAAAATACAAAATGGTCTTAAAAAGCCATGTCTTCATAACTCTCCATGCTATGCGTTAATACACAAAAACTGTCTATGCATGGCTGTGGTGGCTGCACACAATATGTGCGTGTTTATGAAGTCATGGAAACGAGTCATTAAAACTCCAGAAGATTGCCCCGGTCATAAATTATTCTGCAGGGTGATTATAAAGTGAAACAAGTAGTACTGAACAGGAGCAATCTATTCCTCAGTACTTCAGCCATTTTCTGAAACAGTTAGAAAAACAATTAATTTCTGTTTTTGGACAAATCTTGTAAAGCATGGAATGGTTTAAACAGAAATCGGGCCAAAAGGAATTTATCCATAATCTGAAAAGATCAGTCACTTGTAAAAAGATCAGTTACTTGTAAAAAGATTATGTGATCTTCTGGACCCAACAACAATAATTTCTATTCCTAAACCATAATTTGTGTTCAATTTGGAATATACCTCATAATGGCCTTCTTTAACTGCATCTTGCAATGGTGTTACTTGTTCACCTCCTTTAGCATTAACATCAGCTCCAGCTTTCAAAAGTTCATTTGCTATCCCATAAAAGCCTTCCACACTTGCTTCATGTAGTGCAGTCCAGCCTGTGAAAAAGAAAAACCTGTGTTTCACATTTGGGTGAAATGGTTCATAAAAAATTATGTCAGTTTTAAGTTGTCTATTTGATAAATATTTCAGGGAGTATACTGAGAAGACAAAAACTGATGAATTTTACAGTGAGTTGTATGAAGAAATGTTTATGAAAAAGCCATAACGTTTGGGAGATATCATTCTTTTGTCAAAATTTGCACTTACTGAAGAACCAGGTGCTACTGTAACACTATTAGGTTTAGATTTGATAGTTCTGTCATGAAAGAGAATAAAAATTATTCCACCCACATCTTAGTAATTTCTCCCCAAATAAAATGTATATGCTATTTTAAGAACAAGGTCATTTTTCATGGCACACGTATTTACACAGAAATGATGAAGAGGGTAAGTAAGAAAGAAAAAAAAAAAGACAAAATAAAGACCTGAAGTCTTTGTCACCAGGAATGGTTTTTAAGACTATTCAAGAATGGTTCAAGTTTCCAAAGAAAGCAAAGAAAAATCCTTAGTGAATTTCCATATCCATCCCCAGTTATATGCTATACTCCAAGATATGAGCTTCATGACCCACAGAACAATTCTACCTCATGAAGGAGTTGTTGAGGAAAAATAACAGGTTACAGAATCACAGAATATTAGGGATTGGAAGAGAACTCGAAAGATCATCTAGGCCAACTTCCCTGCCAGAGTGGGATCACCTACAGTAGGTCACACAGGACTGTATCCAGGCAGGTTTTGAATGTCTCCAGGGAAGGCAACTCCACAACCTTTCTGGGCAGCCTGTTCCAGTGTCCTGTCACACACACGGTGAAAAAGTTTTTCCTTATGTTTACATGGAACCTCCTGTGCTCCAGCTTGCACCCACTGCCCCTTGTCCTACCACTGGACATCACTGAGTAAATCCTGGCTCCATCCTCCTGACATTTGCCCTTTACATATTTATAAACATTAATAAGGTCACCCCTCAGTCTCCTCTTCTCCAAGCTAAAGAGACCCAGCTCCCTCAGCCTTTCCTCATAAGGGAGATGCTCCACTCCCTTCATCATCTTGGTGGCTCTGCGCTGGACCCTCTCAAGCTTCCAAATGCAGCCTCACCAGGGCAGAGTAGAGGGGGAGGAGAACCTCTCTCGACCTACTAACCACACCCCTCTAATGCACCCCAGGATGCCATTGGCCTTCCTGGCCACGAGGGCACAGTGCTGGCTCATGGTCATCCTGCTGCCCACCTGGACCCCCAGATCCCTTTCCCCTACAGTGCTCTCCAACAGGTCTGTCCCCAGTCTATACTGGTACATGGGGTAGTTCTTTCCCAGATGTAAGACTCTACACTTGCCCTTGCTGTATTTCATTAAATTTCTCTCTGCCCAACTCTCCAGCCTGTCCAGGTCTTGCTGGATGGCAGCACAGCCTTCTGGTGTGTCAGCCACTCCTCCCAGCTTTGTGTCATCAGCAAACTTATCTGATTAATATATTGAACAATACTGGTCCCAGTATCAACCCCTGAGGGACTCCACTAGACACAGGCCTCCAACTAGACTCTGTCCCATTGACCACCACTCTCTGACTTCTTCCTTTCAACCAATTCACAATCCACCTCACTACCTGATCATCCAGACCACACTTACTCAGTTTAGCTGCAAGGATGCTGTGGGAGACTGTGTCAAATGCTTTGCTGAAAAAAAGATAAACGTCTGTGTTGGCTGCTAGCCAAGTGTAACCACCCCAGGTGAGAAAAGCAACGGAAAAAGACGGAGGATATCTTCTAGCTCTCAAATAATCATGCTCTCCAGAAGACTACTTTGATGGACAGCCTTACTCTTCAACCATCTCCCATTATCAGAAGGTCGTCTGGGCCTAATCTGCATACTAAATATGTGAATTAATATGTGAATTAGGCTTATTAAGACTGTTCCGCTCCCATTAAGAAAAAATATCTTAATTTCATTGGAAAGATAAATACTTGAGGCTCTCTTATATACCACCCATCCCAGAATATTATATATTTGTATAGAACTGGGTTTATTATGAGCACAGGATGTTGCATCAGGTTGCCAAAAAATTTTGCACTAGTAGGCTTTGTTCCCAAATGCTTGAAACTCAACTAAGTTTTAACTACATGCCTGAAGCTGGCCGTGCTTCAAGATTAATGTATTTTAACAGTACCATCTAGAAAACACATTACTTGTATTTTATAAAGCCTATCCCATTAAGAAACTCTAGTAAATCCATATTCTGGAGCAAAAGCTTAAAATCTCTTAAGGGAAGGATAAAAAAGGTTTGCTTAGGTGAAAGTAGTTATTTCTCCCTCAAAATCTGAACCTGCAACAAGTTCATTTGATTAGAGTTTAGCAACATGATTCTCCAAAGACACCATGCATGGTGCAGACCAAGGAGAAACACAAGTTTAATTGCAACTGTTTTTCAGTTCCCTCAAGGTACTGTGAATCAAGACTCAAACTGAGAGAACAGGCAGCGTCTCTACCCTGCTGTCCATATCCTACATGCTGATGTCCAGAAAATAAAAAGGAGGAAAAACCCAAAAAAGAACCCAAGAACTCAGTGTGGTACTGAGGCAGGTACTGTAGCATGGGAATAAGGAAAAATACTAGGCTAAGACAAGGATATTCACTGGTGGAGGGCTTTAAAGGAAGAGAAAAGGCACAAAGGCAGAATACAGTCATCATAACAGTGATTCCCAAAGAGAGCAAGATAAATGTGCATTTCAAAATGGCACAGGTCTGGCCACTTCTTTCTGATTATACCTCCCTCATTTAAAAAGTAGGGTCAGGTCAGCCTTTTACTCTTCAAGAAGTTCCACGAACACACGTTTTGTGCTGTTGTGCAACTTCACACCACAAAATAGCAGCCAGAGTCCGAGCAATGAAGAAATAGTGGCCTGGCAAAACATGCAAAGGCAGAAAAAGGAAGCAGCTATAAGGTCAAAGACTGGAACCAGTGCACTTCAGCACACATTGCCGCAGAGGCTGCAGCTGAACCCACACGATCAAAGTTTCTGTGCTGTCAGCAGGTGGCTTTGAAACCCCCCAGCAATGTATTTTCTCATCTACCTCTAGCACAAGTTAACACACATTACGAGTCCCTCTGTTAGATCAAATGCCAGAGTCCTGTGCTGTGAAGGTCTGAAATTTGCTGCTGACCCAATATATCTCTCAATATATTCCAGAAGACAGAGGACTTCTACCTTAATTTTGGTCTTAATAATTGTATTATGTAATAGCCTTTAACTGCAGAAGACATTTTTTTTGTTCCCACAGAACAGTTGTGAAATCCTAGCCACAGCACAGGACGGAAACACCCTAGGAATGAATCAAAGTTATCTACCAAATGAGCCAGCTGTCTGTGAAACCATTTTCTCTGTTTTACGGAAGTTTATCAGAGCCTAATGGATGAAACAGGGAACAGCAAAATAATGAACAGTTTTACCTTTTAAATGATCAATTGATACTTTAGGATGTGGCAATGACTTTGACAGACTATCACACACAAAGCTGGATAAGGTGGATTGCTTCAATCAAAACATTCACAGCTGGCCACTCTTTGTCACTCTTTTTTTTTTTTTTTGTTGCCCAAGATGAATTAAAAATACAAAATACGAAGTACTCACAACTTTATAAAATCAAAGCAGTGTTAAACTATGAAGCTACAACTTCCTTTAAGATGCAGGGGGCAAAACCAGAGTCCCTGAAATATTAAATTGTAAAATCTAAATCTTGGTGTCTCAAGTTGGCTGCTGAAATGGAGGAAAAAAAAAATCTTTAAAAACTGTTACATTGATTATTTAATTAAGGGACTGTTTAGTGATAAGCATGCACAGGATTGTTGAATTAAGGCCAACTAAACTTAACTGCATCACTTTGTAATTTTTAAGTGCTTACTTTTCCCACAAAATTTTCTTTTTTAATATAATTTTATACATATATATTTTTTCTCATTAACAATTACTAAGTTAAATCAATAAAAAAATTAATAATCTATTGACCAGTCACACACCAAGTCTTGTCCACTGGACAAACTCATAATACGCATTTACCAGCTGGAGTGTATGGAGCTCCACCTGGGGATGGGTGAGGAGCTGACTGAGAGCTTATGGGTCAGGATTAAAGGGAAAGCAGGGAAAGGGGATGTTACAGTGGGGGTCTGCTACAGGCCGCCAGACCAGGGAGACCCAGCAGTTAGGCCCTGTATAGGCAGATAGGAGCAGCCTCAGATTCACAAGCCCTGGTCCTCATGGGGGACTTCAGACACCCCAATATCTGTTGGAAGGACAACACAGTAGGGGACAAACAATCCAGGCAGTTCCTGGAATGCATGGAGGACAACATCCTTCTCCAAGTGGTTGAGGAATCAACGAGGATGGGTGCCATGCTGGACCTTGTTCTCA
>NW_010301480.1:0-26606 GCF_000700745.2 Antrostomus carolinensis
AGCTCTATTTCAGCTAAAAACCAGGACACTGCTCTCTGTCCCGCTGTGGCTTTTCCCTATCGGGGTACGTGTGCTGGAGCGGAGCTGGGTTCTCCCTGCCACCACCGTGTGTAAAACCACCAGCAGAAGTTTGCATATGCGTGTGGCTTTATCCACTTCAGCCTAAATAATCAAATGTGGCCTCAGAGTGAGGAGCCACCTGCTTGGCTTGTAGCAGAGGGCAATCGTTAGCCCAGTCCATTCCTTGCGCTCCCTGTGTTACTACCTCATGTCCTGTGGTCTCAGTTTTCACCTTGATTCCTCCAGAGATCGCTTTTTCATGTCTGAGTTTGTACGTGTGTATACTTCTTTTTTTGGTAGTGGCAGGGAAAAAATATTACATAGCGGGGAAAAGAAACTTAAATGACTTTGAAAAAAGTTTGCAGAAGTGATTTTTGTTTCACCATTGTTCCTTAAAAACTTAATAGCTATTATCTTAGGTATTTAAAGTTTGTTCATTATCCGGCTGTACATCATCCAAAATTTTTTTAAAAAGTTAAAAGTGATGGTGGACCACCTTTTGATTCTCAGTCGAACAGTTCTTTTTAAGACTGTAAATATTTTTAATGAGTGGTTCTGGGTTTTTGGTTTGCTTTGCTTTTGTTTGGTTGTTTTGGATTTGTTTGGTTTGTTTTTTGTTTTTTTTGTTTTTTTTTTTTTTGTTTGGGTTTTTTTTTTAACACAGGCCTGTCAGTAGGATATCCTCACACAACTGGGAAGAAAATTCAGTTCTAACACTTAAAGCCTTTTTAAACAGTAAACTCCATCTACATCAGTGGTCGTTAGAGAAAATGTGAAGCCAGAGCATGTAAAATAAACAAGACAAAAAGAGAAGACAAACAAGCTGACAACCATGATCTTTAAGAGGACATAGTTGATACGAAATCTTGTGAACTATATTTTGAAAAAGAAATAGTAATAATAAGTAGTAAAAGTTGTTTTGGAGACAGCACTTGCCCAAACTTGCCTGCCAGTTAGTGTTTTGTAACCAGTGTCACTGTGTCATAGGTGGCTGTTGCTATGCCATCAGCCTGGAGTTACAATGCAGTTGACTGTAGGACCACAGTGAAGCTGGCAATTCACAAACAGCCAAAGAGGCATTCCAAAAAAGATCTTTTTCATCTCTAATATGTTTCCATCATAGTGCTTATAGATGTTAATTGTAAGAATAACAAGTGTGAAAGAGAAAAAAGAATCAGGTAATGTGTGTCTTAAAAAGGGAAGAAAAACCCTACCTCTAATTAGGTTCCACTCATGTTGGTTTTGTGCCCGATTAAAGCCAGAAAGATGAGATACATCGTTTTTCAAGTTACTTAGCTCTGCTCTAGCTCATTCTTCAGTTTCATCGTTTATATTCAGATTTACCTGAGAAAGAAATGAAGCATGATTTTGAAGCATGAGGCTAAATTCATCCTGAAGTAATAACTCCAAGTGGAATTATGCTGAGGAAGAATTTGGCCCAGGCTCTTTAAACTTACTGAGAGAGAAATCACAATCTAACCTGGAAGGGAAGCATGGCAAAATCTTTATCTGAAAGAGCACACCATTACCAGCAGCCTTTCTAAAGTACTTTCATTTGTCTTCCCTTCCCATCATTTTACACTGATTACATTTGTGCTGATTACACATGTTCCCTTCTTCTTTCCTGAAAATTAACCATTGCAGGAGAAATTTATTGGCACACAAATATACTTACAATATAACACCTTTGATTGTAGTCCTGTTTAATGAAAAAGCTAAGCATTGCTTGCAACTACAGATAGATAGTATTTAACCAGATCTTTAACATTTGTAAATTGAAATTAAAAAATATTTGAATTATTAGATTTGCTTTCCAGATTGGGAAGAAATAAAATAATATAAATAACTTGATGAGTTCGTTTGGGGTTGATTTTTTTGTTGTTGTTGTTTGGCTTTTTTTTAAAATATGAAATATGTATAGAACTGACAGTGTAGAGTTCAGGTAACTTCTCTTGTCTTCTGCAAGAGACTCTGTATTCCTGACCTTCTCTGTACTGGCTTTTATAGGTTTGGGCATGTCGTTTAGATTCTTGATGCATCAGGTTGTATTGTCAATGGTATCTGTAGAATGAATATAAATTTACCTTCCTGGAGGGTGTTTTAAACATCTGGACCAAGTTGAAAGTCATTATTACCTGTGTAAGTCCATATCTGCAGGGGCCTGTTGTACAGGGACGTTTCTCTGGTGCAATTGAGAGGAAAAAAACATTCCACTGGGCTCATTCTAAGAACTGCTGAATTTGATTCACCTTGCACTTTCTCTATTTTGTAACAATGTTATCTCTCTGGAAGTTAGGTAATGGCAGTATAAAGCTAGGAGCTCCACGCCATAAAACACTGCTTATTGGCAGTAAAGACTTTCATCTTGGACTGGCCAACAAATGCTGAAGTGGGACATCCCAGAACAGAGCTGGGGGTATGTCAGCTGCTGTCCTTGCACAGTGGTCCTGGCCCTGACCAAACTCAGCAACAATTGCATCCTCTTAGCAGGTCAAATTGCACTCACAAGTGTGAGCAGTTCTTCAGACAAAAAACCTCCCACCACACATAAAAAATAACCTCACTTCTACAGTAAAATGTTAGAGTAGTAAAATCTCCTTTTCTTCTATCACTTCCAAAGGGAAAAAAAAAATCCAACTTTATTAACTGTATGTAATAGAAATTACATGTGTTAATAAGAATTTAGTCAGCTAAGCTAAACTAAACTGGATCAAGATATTCTTGTTCAACAGGGGATACCCACAGTTGCAGTTGTTCAGGATCAACAGTTGTTCTTTAGTTTCACATCCTACCTTAATCTGAATTAATGTTCAAGTTCAGGCAAGTACTTTTGTTGGAGGAAGCAGACTCTGTTAAAATAGATAGAAAACCAACTATTTGCTGTATGTGATTAAACTTAAGTTAATTTCAACATAAATACACCCACACACTGATCTTCCTGTTATACAAAGTTCATAAGATTTATCATTAGAAAGTGGAAGCGTTGCTATCCCAGCCCTGCTTATTGAGGGACAGAGCTTCATGTCTCAGCCTGATCTCAGCCCTGCCCAAGCTTCTTCACGACCACAGCCAAGCCTTGGCAATGAAAGCAACTCCAGTGTGTGGATTTGAGATTCGGCAGCTACAGACACAGAACCCTGGTGTTCTGCTTGCTGTGGCTGTCCCTCCTTTCTGCTGCGGGCTCCACCAGGATTTGCACCGTGCCTTGCCCTTGCTGAGGGTGCAAGCGCCAGCCCCGCAGCGGCCGCTTGCCCCTTGAGCTGAAACTCTTCCTCCCTCTCCCCCTTTGCCATGGCGTCAGAGCAAGCTGCAACACTGCTCTCAACTTGTTCTATCCAGCTTGCACAGCCAGCCTGTTCCTAGAGATACATTCTTGTGGCTGCCTGAAGCTTCACAGGAGGAAAAACCTTCCTGAGCTCCCCCCTTTGCTCTTTATAGGCAAAGGTCAAATCATCTTTTTCTTCTGTTGCCTGTTCCCCAGTCTCACACAATCTCTTGTGGCATGGCTCAGGAAAAAACAAAACCAGAAAAAACCCCCCACCTTTTATTTGTGTGTTTATAGAGGAAGCTGTGGAATGAGAAAGGGCAGCATTTGTCTTCCTCATATTTAAAAATGCTTGCTTTCCTCTCCCACCTCCCCCAATTAAACATTTTTCTATCACAAAAACAAATGGTCACAGGAATGAAAGGAGAGGGGTGAGCTGCAGATTTTACCACTCTGTCTATAACTTTATTTAAGAATGCAGAATTTCTTTGGACTTCCACACTGTGGAAGTGTGAACCTTGTTAAATGAGGCTGCTGATGAAAGCGAAAGTGTATTTATAGCACCTGAACCAGGATAAGCAGATGACAGCTCCATTAACTAGCAGCACAAATGGCCTAGGACACCACTAACCAACAAGGGACTATCCTCCCCCTTTAGCCCTCCTCAAGGAGAGCTGGTGGAAGCAGTAAGGCTGACCAGGTTAGTCAGGGGACAGGGTTGTGGGAAGATGGTCTTGTCCTCAACTCCTCCTTGTTTTTAGGCATTCAGGCCATGATGATATAGCACCCCTCCTTTCTTTGTGTTAAAGTTATTCTTTTGATCTGGGCTGCTGTGGAACTGTTTACACCATGTTCGTGGTGGGCTGTGAAAATTTGTGCCTACAGAAGAATTAGATAGTGACTCAGCAGGCCTTACTCAGTGCAGGTTATTGGGAAGATGATGTATCGTGTTCACAGCTCCGTGTGAATAAATGGTTAGAAAGGTATCTGTATCCCAGAATTAGGCTGCTGGGTGTTTCAAGTCAACCACGGAAAGGTAGCAGGAAATACTTGCTCAGGGAGATTGCGAATGAAGGTCAGTCAGGATCGATGAACGAGTATTGTTAAAGTAGCGACAGCCATGTTCTCTGGTGAGAAAGCTGCTGTGAATTGTGATTGTGGAAATGATCCAGGGACACACAATGCTGGGGCATAATCCTGCTCTGAAGCCTGCAGAATTCAGGTTCTGCTCCAGGGTGTGCTCCTGCTGGTGGCTAATTTTCCCTGTAACAAGTACCTCATTGTGGGACCAAATCCTGTCCCCTCTTACTAGCTGACCTGGCAGGATCACTGCAGTGAGGAAACGCAGAGGGAAGGCTCTGGGAGTCGCTGCACTGCAGGGAGGAGACCTGGAAGTATCAGGGGGGTCAGACGCGATGTAGTTCAGGTGGCAGTTCACTCTCCCAGGTATGGAAGAATTGGGGCTTGAGGACAGTGTTATCGGGACTGGAACAGGCTCTGCTCTGTGGCACAGAGAGAGAAGCTGTGTGAGCAGCCCTGCACCTCCTTACCCAGCTGTCCTGGGGCATGCTTTGGTCTCTGATGCTAGCTTTAGAGGGAGATGTCAGGATCTTGCCTGAGGCTGCTCCAGTAGTTTGCATGTCCCCAGGTACCTGATCCCTTTCCAAATCATCCGTGGGAGTTCCAGTACCACAAGAGGGGTTATTTGGTAATTAGCCGTAGATGCTTGCCCGTTCAGACAGAAGCTTGGCAGCAGTTGGCTCAAAAACCTTCATCATAAAGAGTCTTTAATGTTTTGGCTGAAAGAGCATAAATCTGGGAATGTAACAGGCCTTCTCTTTCTGGGTGATGATCATCTTGCTGTCTGAGTATGGATGCCCCTTCTACAATAGATAAGGCACTCCATTTAATCAAAAAGACACCAATAAGGTGTCTTGGCCACTAGCTCCTATGTCAGTGAGATTTCAGTCCACATTTTGCTTAACAGCTCTTCCAAAATGCCTGCACCCCTGAGTAACAGCAAGCAGGGTACTGAAAAGCAAACCCATGCCCTGTTATTCAGAAACAAAGGCTGCCTACCAGGCTCCCCGCAGCAAGGGAGGATGCGTCCCACGAGCCTGTGGCCCCTGCTCTTTCAAGGAATGAAACCAAGATGTCAAAGGCAGTTACCCTTTCAGTATCAATCACATACCTAGGGTCTCACCTTTATGGAGGCCTTGTAGTCAACAGAGCAGCATAACATACCGCTGGGCTGTACCTTTGCCCTTTTGCAGCGTGCATGCCATCCTTCTCCATGCAGTCACAGTGCACGGGGTCAAACAGTTCCGTCTGCAGACTGAGGCATAGCAGTCCTGGAAGCAAGGCAACCACAATGACTAAAAGTTTCCCCAGGAAACAGATTGGATCCTTAACAAGTAGGTGTTTTATGAGCTGATAAAAATTATCTCAAAAGCCAAGAATCAACCTCCCAAGTGGAGAAAACAGAAATGATCAGTGGTTGTTTCTCCTGCTGTTGTGAGCCAGAAATCAAACTGAGGGTTTAGTGCAAAGAGGGTTAAAACACTAGTAATTCAGTGCTGACCAGCTGGGAAGAAGAATAAAGCCTGCATTTCTGTGTTGGTACGGGGTGAATGCTGCAGAAACAGGGATTTTATTACATAATTATGCCTCCTACATAAAGCTTTAGGAGGGGGAAGTTAGCAGGGCTGCGCGTCATTAAAATGACACAAAACATGCCACCACAATCAGAGTCCTGTGTGTGCCGGAGACTGTACAACGTGCCCATATTCTTCGTGGCCTTGCTGCATTCATGAATCTCAGTTCAGTCTGTTCACAGCTGGGAGGGAGGCTGCCTAACCAAAATGTGTGTGCTGCTTTCTGCCATGGAAATGGAAGATGGGAGGGCGGGGGTGTTGTGTTGTTTGTTATTGTTTTATCAAAGATTTAATTAAATGATTGAAAGGAAAGGGAGGGAAAAGGCAATTCCTAACTCCAAAAATGCTGACTTGAGCACATTCCCTTTTAAGGGTAGCGAGGCTCCGGGGTGCTGCAGGGTGCAGGGTCCATGAAGTCCTTCTTGGATCATCTGTGGTTGCTTTGTGGTGACCCCTTTGCCTTCTGTAGGAGTGCTGCTCATAGGCACTGGTGAAAGTTGCGCTCAGCTGTTGTCAGGAGGAGGTAGTCCACCCACATTAGGAGGCCATGAACAATATTTGGAGACGAAGGAAGGGGGGGGGGGGGGGGAGGGGGTTCTGGTAATTTTAGTATTGGCATAAAGAGGACTCTTTATCTCAAAGCACTGGGCAAGCAACAAATCATATTACTGTCTTTTGTAATGGATTGAGCAGTGCTTTTCCTGTTGTACAAGTGAAGACTCTGTCACTGAATGATTGTAATTCTGTTCCAGAAATGGCAGTGCCATGGACTTTCCTCTGAACATATGCTTGGTGGTCGGTCTGATGAGATTTGTTAGTGTTATCTGCCCCTTCTTTCACATCTAAAGCACAAAGTTGAGAGGAAGTGAGAAGATATTTCCTTTTGTGTGTGTGCTGTCAGCAAGCCACTGATGCAGCCATGAAGAGCATTCTTCTCTCTGATTTTTCAATTCTGTGTAAGCCAAAACTAAAGCATTCTTTCTGTCCTGAAGAACTTATAGTTAAAGGCTTTCATTCAGAAAAGTATTTAAACCATCTGTATTAATGACAGCATTTAAGTAGGCTTTCAAGTACTTGTTTGGATTATATCCTAATGCTTTGTTGAATGGGGCTGAAATAGAAAAACTGAAGGCAAACTATGGAGTGTGTTAGTGAAACACCTGGTGGTGCTTGGCAAGCATTTTGCTGCTTCCATTTCACTTTATCTTCTGCTTTGTTTTAATTTTTTCCATTTTTATGGTGTCGTTGGTTGGAGAGAGATAGCACCAGTGGCATAGGGAAGAGAGAAGAAGCAGAATGGTGACATAGGTACCCAGGGCCTTTCTACAAGGGAATGGTAGAGGTATGAGTGACAATCAGTGTTTCCTGGGTTTTGGGGGGTTTTTTGTTGTTGTTTTGTTTTGTTTTACATAAAAAGTGAAGATCGCAACTGTGTTAGTTCCCATATAGATGGGAGGTTTGAAAAGCTGGGTCTCCTTTAATATTTGCATGTTCATTTGTCTGTTGGTACCCTGTGGGATAATCACGTGTGACTTTTGGCAGCACTGGAGAAAGAAAGCCAACTTGGAAATACTGGGTTAAATTCTGACCCTTATCAGACCAAGCAAAGTCAATGGGCTGGCATTGCTCTTGCAAAGGTTTAGAGGTTGCTTAGTTACTGGGCCTGCAGAGATTTCAGACAGTAGGACATAACTCCTATATCCCCCAGGTGTATATTTATCCCCACAGTCACAATAACATGATATGTCATGCTGCCAGTCTGCCACTGTAGATGAGACATTTCCGCTGGTGGTCTGCGTGCTGCACTAGACCCATAGCATGCTTCTGTGTGGCCTCCCACTTCTTCCAGAGGATGTGGGAACACCTCCTCCCATGTTTGCTGTGTTGAAAGCCAACCTTTGTTGTGCCATCTCTATGTTTAAGGATCGTTTTCTTCTCCTGTATGTGTGCAAGGCCCCACAGATGAGTACATCAGAACATGCAAGGCTTCCAGACTGGAATACAGCTGCTCCCAAGGTGAAACCACCTAGTCAATTCCCTCTGTTTCAGCAAATCTTGTCCCAGCACATCCAGCAAGTCATAACGATTTATTTCAATGACACAACCAAGATTTTACTCCTATTAGCATTGCTGTGTCAGTGGAGCAGCAATGTTGGGTCTCTTTTGCCTGAACAAAATTGTCAGATGGTTCTATCACTGCAAAGTCCTTGGTAGTGGCTGTAAGGTAAGAGGCAGAGAAAAGCAAACTTCACGGTGGATCTGTGCTGATCTGACAATAGCAGAGGTTGGAATCGATCGAAAATCATTGAGAGAGAACAGAAAGGCTGACTTAGTTTTAACCCCATTCTTCAAGTGCTCTCTCTGCCTGACTCAACATGCAAAATCCCAACAGCCCAATGAAGGTCAGAGAACGGGAGTGAATACAACTGTTTTATCTGCCTTATCCACAATATTTCATGCCTGATGGATTTGGGTGAGCCATGAACAAGTTATTTGATTATAAACTGACTATGCTAGAAGCAGTGGTGTTTTACAAATCTCCCTGTAAGTCTGCAGTTAACTTAAACAAGAGGTCAGCAAAATTTCTTAACAGCTGAACAGTTTGGACAGCCTGCCCAAGTATAAGCTGCCTTTACAAAGTCTCTACCTACACAAGGTGAGCCTTTCAAATGTGGTGTTAAATATTGAAATTAATTTGCAGTATTTCAAAGCTGTAGTTAAAACTAGCGTGGCTGGTATGATGTAAGTGCCTGGATAAAGCCAAGGCAAAGCGCGTGGAGATGGAATTCTGGTGCCACTGAAGAAAGTGGCAGGCCCTGCAGTGACTGCAGTGAAATGCAATTTCACCTGCAGTGTTTAGCAAGTTAAGTGTCAGGACCTTTCATTGTTTCCCATTTCCCGACACCTTCATTGTGAGGAGACAAATGCAGCTTTATTTTTCTTGCAGTTACTGTGAGCTGAAAGGAACAACAGTGAGCTGAGGATACGTGAAAAGAGCATCTGTGCAGTTACATATAGAAATATGATAAAACATGCAAAATACCCATGACAGACACATGATTTACACATTAAACCACAACCTGTGATGGGTTACTAGCTCTTAGAAAATATATAAGTGTATATAACAAACATTTTGAATTACTCTTTGCTAAAGCTTATAATGCAGAACACACACATTTTCCACAAAGACCCTACATATGAAAGGCTAGAGAGGGGAAAAAAAGAAAGAGAGAGAGAGATTAAGATGGAGCTGAATAAGCCACAAACCACAATGCATTTGCCATCAAGCTTTACTCAGTTCCAGTCAAGTGTACCTTTATTGCAGACGGACCGTGTCCTGTGCTCTGTGGTGCTGGTACCCACGACACAACATTCCCAGGTATGACCCAGCAATGTATGACCTGTTCTTAAGCATTTACTTCTCTTTCAGTGAGTAACAAACTTTGCGTCACTAGTCTTTCAAGTGACTGACTTTCCCAGTAGTGAACTCATTCCCTTCCCCTGAATTACGAAATGAGGGCAAAATTCGCGCCACAGTGGGGGAGGCGGGGCAGTTCTGTGTTTTGTAAGGCACCCTCAGTTCTGAGACAGTGTCCCAGTATTTCCAGCAGTCACAGTAGAGTTCAGAGATCCTCACTCAGTGTGAGGCAAGATAACTTAGAACTCCATACCCAGCACTACCTGCTTTCTGTTGCTTTTTTGCTTCTATGAGACCACAAAGTGTGAAGGAGTCCATTTCCATTCCACCTTCTACAATTTTCTGACAGCCAGAATGCAGCCAAACTCCTGAGGTGCAATTGAGGGGACAGGTCAGATAAGAAATCCCTAAGACAGGGTTATGTTAGATGGTTCAAATAATTCCACTGGGCAGAAAAAAGGGATTCAAGTTCCCAGTTTTCATAGACCAGAATTGTCAGTAAAGTTGAAAAGTGGTTTCTGTTTTGCATTATTGCCACCCACTTTTTCCAAAGATGTTCTACTTTTCTCAGCAGTCTCTCTATTGCTGTAGCTATAAATAAGTATATATCTTTATGCGTGTGAGAGATTCAGGTTTAAACTTGTATTTAAGTTGCAAGTTTATATATAACAGCACTGTATTAAAGATGACAAAATCCTCATTGTCTTGTTCATGTTTTATCTCTGTGTAACGTGATTGTTCATGTGTATGTGTGCATACAGACATATATTTACATATCTAGCCAGGCATAGGACAAAACCCCACATTCTCTACTCCATTTCTGTAGATGGGAGTTTGTGTAATTAATTTTCATTATGTAAAGTGAATACTTTTCTAAAGCAGGAGCAACAGCATGGCAAAGCCCTATCTATTTGCACACAAGACTAAGACTTAAATACGTACATTCTGTGGTAAAATACATAATTGCTGAGTTTGGTCATTCCTGGTTCACTTTAAGAGACTCACTTTCTAGACCTTGCCAAAGCATTTCTGAAGCTGTATTCCTCTTGGTGCTTAGAAAGTAACCATATTTGATCCTTCCAGCAAGGTTCACAGTGCTTTTTCATTAATTAGAAAGCTTCACCTTGATCATTGTATAGAGTAGCTATGATTTTCTGGATGTGGAAACATTGGTCAAGTTTCTATAGAACAAGGAAAGTAGCTAGCCTTGAGGAGCAAGAGGCAGGTAGCCAGCAAATACTTGGACAGTATGGATCGCTTGCCAAAACAAGCATGAATCTGGGATGCCCATCTTTTGCTTAGAGGAAGCTCTTTGGCATCTCACCAGGGATGCTCCTAATTTGCAAACTGCTTAATGATGTACATAGGAGACTGTAGTACCTGAAGTTCATTTTGCTGGTTATAACGAGCTCAACACACAGGTTTTGGAGCATAGTTTCTTTGTTGCTCTTGTTCTCTGCAGACTGTTGAGGGAGCAGACTAAACCAGCTAGAAACTGGTCATTCACTTCTACTAAATTGTTGGATGACATTCCCTCCCCGCTCCACCCTCTGGTGTTAACTCGGTCTCTGTTCAAGACTGCTCCAACCAGCTTGGGTGTCAAAGGTTCAGAGAGCTTCTGTTAGGTGAAAATGACCATAAAAAATTGAATGACCATAAAAAAGTTGGCTGGCATGGAGCTGTGTGGGCAACCTTCACTCCTATGCCACACTGCACTGTGGTGGCTACCAGTAAGGGATTTTCACATGGAGGATGCTTTTGCCTGTGAACATGGGGTTGGTTATTAGCACTGGGCTCAGGAGCCCTGTGCCTGAGGGAAATCCATGGCTTCGCAAGCTCCCTGCCCTCAGATGAACAGTTAAATGAGTATGTGGAAGCTCTTAGAAGATACCAGGTAAAACATGGTAAGTTTACACCTCAGAGGGAAAGTTGTAAGTTAATGAGCCTTTACCTCATATTTGCTATGATCTAGGAATGCACAAACAATTACTGTGGCTTCTCTCAGTCCTGGTAATTTGTTGTGTTTGTAAACTTCTGTGAATTCAGAGGCACTAGTGAAATCCACAGCCTACCTTTTTCTGTGTGTGTGTATATATGCTTTTTTTTTTTTTTTAATCTGAACCAATTTGACATCTCTCTGTTAGTCAAGTGTGTGTGTTTTTTAGGTTAGTAAGAAGATTTTATGTTTGGGTCAGCCTTTTTCGAAGAAAATTATTATTCTTCTTAGATACTCACTGAACCCAGGTAAAGAGTCTGTTATTTCTCTTTTCTCTAAAGTTATAAGTAGCAAATGCTTTTTCTATTCAGAAATAATAATTGGTTTCACTACTGCTTACACGACAGAGTCCCGTTTTGTGGGGAGTACTGGTGTTTCTGGAGTCTGAGTGGCAAAGACAGAGGTCTTAGTCCCTGTGTATTTGCACAACACTGGATTTCCAAGGGCGTTTCTTTTTGTTAGTGCTGTTTGCTTGTTCTTTTCAAATGCACAAGAATGGAAGTATTAGCAAACAAAATCCATCAGAGAATTCACCACCAGCCACTTGATAGCGTGAGGCAGAGGAGCAGTAAGGAAGTTTCCTCACAAGCATGCCCGGGGGATGCCAGGCTTTCAATATTCTGCCCGAGTGTCAAATCTGCAAATGGGATTACAAACCAGTGACAACTGTGATGGCTGGTATTGTGTGGACACCTGTTCACCCAGTGCTGGATGCAGGCTAATATCCACAAAGGATGCTGAACAGTCACCAGTTGGTAAGGGCTTTCAGTTCTGTGCATTTTCTTCTGGATTTGATCCAGCAATTTAGACAAAATGATCTTTGCTGGCAAAACAGCACTAGAAGGGACATGTAGCTCTCACAGGGGTTCAGATAAAAAGGTTTGTTAATGAACCACAAAACTCCCTGCGTCGAATGAGTTTAGATTACTGTCACTGAAGTTTAACTAAGTGCCAGGGTCTAAAGTAGACACTTAACAAACAGTTCCACCATCCAGTCACTAATGAGAGCTTCTCCGTAAGGCAGAAACTTATGTCAGTAAAGGTAGGACCAAAATGTTGCTAATGCCTGAGCAATTTAGGATGAGTTCAGTATGTCTGTTTCTGGTTGAAAGTGTCAGCTTGGATCTCAGGGTATGCTGGGGCGAAGCGGGGGGCACCCTGTGTCTTGTGGAGCGTGTCTCGTCCATTCTTTTGGTTAAATTGGGTACAAGCAGATGTCATTGCGTTACTGCTACTTTTGTTGGTGTGTTTTACAAGTTGTTTCTTTCAAGTCTAATGGGACTTATTTTGCTTGCTTGGAAGCCTGGGTTTATTTCACTGGACAAAATTTGGACCCTGATGGGGACCCACCCACACAGGGAGGGTGGAGATCAGTTTGAGTACAAAAAAAAGAGTCTGTTGACTTTCTTCTTCCAGGAAGTATTCTGTCTGTATGGCCTCTGGCTGGACACTGAGCTGCTCAGGAAGTCCCAGGGTCCAAACTTGCAACTGAAGTGGGGATGGTGGAGAGGGGAGGGAGCCCCTCAAGTAGCCTAGACTTTAACAGAGCTCCTTCAGCATCACTGGAGCATGCATGCCCTTTGTTGGCATTAACTGCTCTCACTTCATCAGTAACATACGCTGTTATCCTCAGAGATGTAAATCAGCATAGCTCCCCCTGGCCCTAAGAGTGTTTCAGATCACTCTGAAATCCAGAATGCTTTTTAGATGGTGAAGAAGTAGTGATTTATAATAGCCAAAACATACTCGCACTGATGTGTCTGCTGCCCATAAATCTCTGGTTCTTGCGTACAATGGTAACACTTCTGTTGTCTCTCCATTCTTTAAATTGTTCCATTTGGCACACAGTTCACAATAATTCTCTTGAACACATTACTGTTTATTGTGACACCATAAATCCTCTTTTAATTTTGACCATTTTTTGCCCTCTCAGTCCCATTTCAGGTTTTCTTTGGGATTTCTCATGGTTTTATCATAGATTTGCTACCATGACATCTCTGTTTCTTGGTGTCATGTGATTAGCACATTAAGGTGAATATCAGTCACGATTTGTTTCCAGACTGTACTAAGGTTTTTTCACACAGGGAAACTTCTTATTGCTTCTTTCAAACATTTTACAAGCTTTCTTCTATTTATTTGATGGGCTTTTTTTTCTTCATCACTGCATTCTTTTCTTCATTGGGACTTCCTTGCATGTAGATGACAAACTCTTAAATTACATCATTGCTTGATGCAGAAGGACTAGTTAAATTTGATAAAAAAATGTTGGGCTGTTGAAATGTCACACACAAGATCCACAGCGCGGTTATACTTACCCTTTATCTCAGTGTTTTATCCCTCTTTTAGAGAAAGAGTTAACAGCTCTACTTGTGTGGCTAAAGAGAATTACTGGCCTGGCTGCTAATTATCTTCTCTGGAGGGTCAGTCTTTCCAAGAATCAGGTTATTAAATGAGAATTGACTGTCTCTCTCACCTCTCTTTCCTCTCTCTCTCTTTTTCTCTCTTGTGTGTGGTTTGTTGTTTTTTTTTCTCCTAGAGGAAAGTTACACAGGGCATGAAAAACCTGGTTGTTTGAAGTAGCAGAATAGTTTCTGAATTCTAAGTAAAAAAAAAATATTATCTTAATTTCTCTTTGGGGTTTATTAACAGAAGTTTTTACCCATATAGCTAAAATGGATAGATGAGTGTTACCTGGATGGTTGTTCCTCTTGCTTCATTGTATTTCTGCTGGAAAGTGACGTCCTTCTGCCTTCGGACCTGGACTGGTTTTCAGCTAATGATAGACCTCTGAGGTCTTTGAGCCTGTTACTAGTTCCTGCATCCCTAGTCCCTATGGATTTCTTGTTTGTGCCTCTGTGTTACCTCAATTTGATAGTAAAGGGTGGAGAGGAAGTTTTCTTCTTTAGTGACTATGATATTGTTAGGTAGTGCAGGTGGGGTGATTAAAGGTGAGTTCATTTTTTTTTTGTAGCATAGAATATGGGTTTTCCTGCATACTTTGCCATCTATCAGCTGTTTTAGATTTCACAGTTTCAATTGCTGCTCAGTAATGCTAGACTTAAACTAGGGAAATTTGGGAATTAAAGAATATCTTCCCAAATATTTGGGAAATAAACTGGTAAATGTTGTTTGTGTGCTCTTGTAATTTCTTGCCTTCCCAAATGTAAAAGGTCGACTATTGAATTGTTTCAGTTGTCCCTAGAATCACATTTTGGGCTTGAAGGAAGATACTATGTTTGTCTCCTTAAATTTTTTAGCAGTTGTTTGCAGGTGGTGTTTTGCTCTGTTTGAGGTTGGTTTCAGGAGGACTCCTTTTGTCTGCATGCTGCTGCTGTGGGTGTCAGGATCCCAGGCAGGGCTGCCTGGAGTATCTGCATCCATAGCCACATCTTCCCCCTTGGTTTCTCACCAGGGGGTAGGTCCCTGGCAGTGAAGCCCAATCTCAGGTGGGCAAAACTGTCTTTCAGGTAGTAGAGGACGTCACGCTTGTCTAGCACCCTGATTTATTGTTTTGGTTCCCCTGCAGTACTTAGGCTGTTTCACATCCTGACTTTTATTACCTGAGGAATATTATCAGCAACAGATAATTTCCCTCAGTCATGGAGACAGATTTTAATTCATGCCTTCTTGCATCTGAGACTGGGTTATTTTATTCTATCTGCTTCCACTCTTTAACTCTTGTAAGGAAAATCTAAAAGCTGCAGGAAGGCTGATGCCAAAAATCAGCTTTTCAGAACAGGGGAAGTCTTTAGTGTTCTCTGCTCAGTGGTGTGTCAGTTGTAAACTCTTCATGCTGATTTATAAAGCTTTGCATGGCCTTCAACTGTCTGATGTAACTGTCTTGATAACCACCTACTGTTGTTGCATTCCTGACTGTCTGTAGGACTGGATTTCACTCTGTCAGTCACAGAGCATTTCACCATTATTCTTCTGCCTTGTGAAATTCTCTTTCCATTATAAGAGCCATCATTCCACTGATGCTTTGAAAAAGAAGTCTGTTTTTTGGTGGAACCACTTGACACCAGCAGGGAGATTCTCAGCTGGCGTTCTGTTACCAGTGATGCGAGTGACACACAGCAGCAGTTTTACCAAATGGTTCATGATTGCTTGTAAATGTATTTTTATGATAATTTTGTAAGACTTTTTTTTTTTTTTTTTAAAGAGGTAATTAATGATGTAATCAGAATAAGTTTAAGGGCAGGAGTTGTCTAGTTGAGCTTTTCATTATCATGCTGCTATTTCCATTTTATTGTGAGTTGTGTCAGTTGCCTCCGTTCTAATCCTCAGGAGAAAAGGGAGTATCCCTCTAGATAGGCTCTAGATGTCCCGTAAATGTGCTGTGAGACTTGGTCAAACAATAAAATGATTTGGTTTGGTGGTGATCCACCCTGTGAAAGAAGGGTGTGATCCCACTGACATGTCCAGAGTTGCTCTGATAAAATGAGGAAAGGTCCCCCATAAAGAAAGAAGAAAGTCCATTAGAGAGTGCAGTGGTTTAGTGCCAGGCCATGTTTAGTGAGAAGTCCTCAGTGATAGCGTATAGGGTGTGCCAGTTAGCAAGATCACATCATGATGTTTTGCTTACCAGCTGTCTGTCTGTCAGCAAAACACCATCATTCCGTGCATTGGCTTAATTTCTGTTATCAAAACCAGTATGGACATTTTAAAAGCAGGCTGTTGCTTAAAGAGAATCTATATAAAATAGAGGTAAATCTCAGTTTCAGAAGCAATGGGGAATTCCTTTGGCTGCCAGGAATTCACAATTGTTTATGCTAAGAAAACCTTTATGTAAACTTTTCTGTTTAGTTTACTAAACCAGTTATGCTAAAATGAGTGGTGTGGAAAGGTGGGAGCTTAGAGCTCGCCATCATGTTCATCACAGACAGATTGTATTGGCAACGTGGTATAGGCGTGAGAAGGACTAGGGATTGGGTGAAGAGTGATAACCCCGTCCACCACCCCCAAAAAACCCTCCCAAAACACAACCAAAACTGAACTGCATGCAAAGAGAGCCAGGAGCTGTGCTTGGGTTGTTGCTTTATTGTGGTGTCCTGTTGGCCTGAGCTGTTCCTGTATGGTTGCTCAAGAAGGACAGAAGATAGCTGGGTTTTGAGAGAGAAATCCAGGTAGTTTCTAAAACGTTATTGTCCTGTAGGCTTTTTTATGTTCTCAGCATACATTTCTGCTCTTCCTTCAATGTGTTGAAAGGAGCACGTTTGTTTACGACAATCTTGCCTGTAAAGTAAAACTCTTCCCTCTAGTATGCTTAGTTTTTAGCAACAGAACAGAATCTAGACAAAAGAAAGGATTTTTTTTTCTTCTAAAGAAGTATATATTGTTTTTGTTAAGGCAAATCTCCTATTCTCACTTACCAAATAAGAATCTTTAACTCCAAAGAGTATTGATTTGTATCCTACAGTGAAATTGCTGAAGCGTATAGGAAATGTGATGTTTGTCTTAGTTTAAATAAATAAATAAATAAATAAATAAAATCACTTAATGACTTACTTCCACCTCTGCTTATTCTGGTAACTTAAAGTAAAAAGTAAAAGATGGGCTGTTAGCAGACATGGTGGCTATGTTAGTGCCATCAGAACATCCAGCAAATGGGCTCTGCCTCTCCTTGGGGCTTGATGCCTTCCTGAGCACAGCTATGTGACTTCGG
This sequence comes from Antrostomus carolinensis, assembly GCF_000700745.2. Classification (NCBI taxonomy): domain Eukaryota; kingdom Metazoa; phylum Chordata; class Aves; order Caprimulgiformes; family Caprimulgidae; genus Antrostomus; species Antrostomus carolinensis. The sequence continues at coordinate 17,059 of NW_010301480.1, forward strand.
TCACTTCAGAGAGGGACAGAATCTGCAGGTTGTCCAACCAGACCATCCCGGTGCATTTGGGGTGTTGGAATACTGGAAGGATTGGGGTCACGCTGCTTGTGATGGGTACCAGACAAATAAATCCCCATCCAAGATGGGTGGATGTTGTAGCCTGGTCCTTCTGGCATTGCTTTCCCTGTGGGCACAAGGCTCTGTGCTGGGAAAAGCAATTTGAGGGCTAAAACAGAAGATACCTCAGTATGTGGTTGTTCACCCTGATATACTAGGCCACACACTTTTTATTTTGAAAATTGGAGCAGGGGATGAGGAGGGGTCTAGAGGCCAGTGAGAGGGAATGACCCACTACATTTGCAATATGTTCAGTACTCCTGCAAGCACTGTGCGTCAGGCTGCCTTGAGAGACGCTACATCTTGCAAGGCAGATACTACTCTTGGCTTGAAACTCTTCCTGAGTTCTGAGCTCAGCAACAAATAGAACCTGATGCCTTTAGCAGAAGACAGTCCTGGCCTTCTGCAGGGTTGTTGCTGTTGGCTCCCAGGACCTCAGCGCTCCATGACAGGTGGGCACTGAGTCTCCGATGGAAGTGGGTACTTCCAACTCCTTGCTTCCACAAAGAGATGGGAGATGAGGAAAAGGCCTCAGATGTACTGACACAGACAGAGGGTCCCAGTGCTGCTGAGCTTGGAGCCCCAGTGTCACAGCTGTTTTGTTTTCTTTGCAACTTAAAGCATTATGTGCAGACAGATTAAAATGGGACGTTGGAAGCCTAAATGTGTTATTGGGTCTGGGCTTCCATCTCGGCTAACTGCATTGGTATAGTGAACAGATTTCACGTTCATGAGGTTATAACAATGACCATGACTTCATTTAAAGTTATGAATGTATTCCATTAGGAATCCTTGAAGCTCTCTAATACCAAAGTTTACATCTTCAGTCAGTTCTTTAGATACTAGTAGAAGAGGACTACGAATTCAAATGCCTCAAGTAACCTCCCCTACCAAAAAGCGTCAAAAGGCACCTTCTAAAAAGTCCATCTAACTCCCAGATAGACGTTTTGCAGTCCTAAAATCCTGCTTCTTTCCCTGGAGCTTGGCAGCTTTGCCCTTGACGCCATACATTTGTGCATTCCCAGAGGAGTTCTGCAGAGGGCAAGCTGGGTGAACCCCTGAGGAAATCACCAGCTACCATGGTGGTTGGCAAGACAATGTCAGGCTGCAGCCCAGGTTGCAGGTGATGTTGCAGAGCTGAGACCCCAGGAGAGTTCAAGGAAACGGGATACACCTCTTGGTGTTCCTTGTATGCAGGCAATCACATCCATGTGATGGCAGACCAACAGAACACAAGTTTTAGATGCACAGAGCATCTTGTGGTTAATATCCAAACTACTTGCAATGCCTTGTGTATTTTCCTGTATTTCATCTGTGTCCAGGGTTACCATTAATGTGACTTACTTCTGTATTATGCCTTTTATATTGCTGGTGAAGAAGATGAGTATTTATTTTCTTCAAATTACAAAATCTGAGCAACTAAACATTTTTTCAGTAAGGGAGCACTCACATTCAAACTGGCTTTGGTACGAGTTTGGCTGAGACACAAGAAAGGTGACCACGCCAGGGCCTCACTTCTGTTAGGCTCTTTCAGTGTAAAGGGCTGTGAAAAGAAGATTGATCATAAGCAAACACATTAATTTTAGGAACAACAGGAAGCAAAGTGAGAGCATCACTGATGTTTGCATCTTCAAGACAAATATTCATACCTCTTCCTATAGTGCCTTTAATTTATTCCTGTATACTAGCAATAATTCAAAGACTAATAAATATTAAAAGCCATCAATAGTGCAAGAACAAGATGCAGTGAAAAAGCAAAAGAATGGCAGGTATGAAGCAGCTAATATAAAGCAGAAGTAGTGAGTAAAAATATCTGAATTGAAAGAAGAGCTGAAGAGATTTTAAAATCGGTAAGTGCTCCACACTTACTGATCATCTAGGTGGAGGTTTGGGGCAGTATTTTTCAGGTCACATTTGTAGACACTCATTTTCACAGGAGACCAGCTCTAATTTGTTTTCCATCTCTTGAAACTGTACAACAGCCAACTTCAGTTTTTGGCACTGCATTGTGTAGCTGTTGTTTGGATTTTTATAACCTTTGAATTGTTGGATTTTTACAGTGCTCTTTGGTCCTTCTCAGGCAGGTAAACCTATCAGTCTTTTTTTTAATTATTGTTTTTATTTACATCACACTGCTTCTCATAGTACCAATGGGCTACTCTTGCTATCCAACTTGTTCCACCCCTGCCTGGTTCCCCTAACCTGTAGGTTTTGCTGGCAAGGTGAAGGCCTTCTACAGAAGAAATAATAGGAGCACTACGCCTGCAACCCATGCGGTAGTTCTGTTCTTTGAAAAATATAGGTTCCTCTTTAACCAATTACATATACATTTTGGATATATATATTGAATCCAAGGAAGTACCATTTCCTTTCCTTTATTTCATGTCCATTGTGTTATTGAATATAAGGAAAACATAATAGAATTGTCACACAAAAGAGGTGAAAAGGATAAAACAACACACTTGGTTGCTTTTAAGCCCCCCCGTTCTAAATAGCAAGAGGGTCGTGGTTGGTTTTTTTGACCCCATCTGTTTAGAGCTGTGAAGAACTGAGTACCTGTACAGCTACTGTATTTCAGTAGGCTTTGGCAGTATGCAAAGGGGGTTTGATTTGAGAGGTTAGGTGTCCAGAGTTGGAAACATGAGCTGTGATATGTTCCACATGTAGAAGTTACATTCACTTTTAAGATTAAAGTGGAACAGAAATGTAGAGCAGTTGGGGAAAAGAATAGGGTCAGTTACATTGGCTCCACAATTAATTTATTTTGGGGTGGGTTGAGGAGGAGGGAGATGTATAACAAAATTAGGCTTTCCCTGGTGTGTACTCAGAGCTTTTCCATAGCAGTGGCAGGAAGGAAAATACCTGATGCCAGTCTCATGGGAGAGTTGCTGGCTGTATGTTCCCCGTGGAATGATCTGCATGAAATCTCTTATGTCTCTCTGAATGGCAGCATGAAATGATCTCCCTACTCTGTAATCTCTCAACACAAGTCTCCTGCATTTCATAAAGGATCTAAGATCTACAAAATAAGTATTTCTCCTGTCTATACCTTCCTCTGCTATTTCTTTCCCTTCTTGGTAAGAAACTGTTGTTTAGAAGAAGCTGGAATACAAGCTCATCCTTCTGGAGGTTGAATGACACTACAGGCAGCATCTTGCTAAAGTTCATTAAGTTTTGATTTTTATTTTTTATTTTTTTTTCCCCCCCCTTAACAGACAGTGGGAGATAAGGTAGGTGAAAGTAAATGGCTCATTTGTCATTTCTGTGTAACCTGAGCTCTGGCTTCCTTCCTTTCTCATCTATTTTCTTCTAACGCGTCGCACCCTTATTGTTTCAGGCACAGAAGATGCCCTTTATGACTTGCATTAAATACAGGCTTTATTGAGATTGTCTGTTGCTGTTGTCAGGAGGCTCTAATTAAGCTCCTGTATTAAAAAATGCAATGTGCTGAGCATTTCTGTGGGTGGGAGCCAGTGGGATGCAGAGCAGCGGCACCTGTTGCTGCCATCCCTGGAGGTCCACAACACTTCTGTAGAGAGGACCCTCCGCACGCAGCAGCCAAGTACACCATCTAAGCTGTTCTTTCTCCGTCCTCCTCTCTCACACAGGCGCACGCACACGTAGCTGGATAGTTTTGCTGTCTGCCGCTTCTGCTTTCTGTTGCTAAGTGAACAGCTCCAGCTCACACACAGAGCGGAGCCAATAGCATCCTGACCTCCAAAGGCTGGTAAAAGCTGAAGAAAGGGAATCAAACGGTGCTGTCTTTTCTTTGCTCTCCTCCCACCCCCCTTTCATGGGGAAGAGAGAAGGAGAACACAGGATGGTGGAGATAATTCATAATAGCCATTCATGTTCTGGAGATAAACGCAGTAATACCTGGGGAAAGAAAGAGAATATGACGCTCCTTTGTATTTATACGCACACACAGGCAAAAATGTTTTTCCTTGTGCTGTGAGCTCCAAGCTGTGATTAGGAAATGAGTTAACACTGTGATGTTACTTTGCTGTGATCTTCATAGCTGTTAATCTTCTACTAATCACTGCTACTGGAATATATTGTGAGGCTCATCATCCCCTCAGCCAGAGAAACATTGAGTGGGGCTTCAGCCTTCCCCTCACTAATTGTGACACATTTATCACCTTACAACTATTGTTTCCCTGCTCTCCTTTCTAAGTTGGTTTTTTTTTTGTTTGTTTGTTTTTTTTTTTTGGGGGGGGGGGGGCTGGGGGCTCAGCACACTGCAGGCACTTGTGTGTGATTGTTTTAGTCCCAAACAGACACACAGTCAGTAGCTATAGGGGTTGGCCATCTTGTAGTCATATTTTGTAAAAAGAAATAGGTTATGGCTCACTTCTCACAACCAAAACACAGGATTTTTGCAATTCAAGTGACAAGCTAAAGCATGTGCTTGGTAGCTTAATGTTCAGTGTTAACCTTCTTCAGTGGAATCTTCTTGTAGGTTATTTTCCTTGTATTTGAAGTTCTCCCTGTTTAAATATGTTTGCATCTTGATCAAAGTTTTTGGCACAGCGAAGAAGTGAGTAAATTTTATCTGTAAACCATCATTGCCAGTGACAAAGTGCCAGCGTAAAGTATTTGTGTTTGCTCTTTGGCTGGCTTGAGTCTGCTGCTGTTATGTGGGGAATATAGCACTCGTCTTGCCTCTGAGCAGCAATGTGGGTGATTGCAGTTAGTTCTGGATCTGGAAGAAAAAGACATAACCTTCTTGTTAAGTGTAAATGAGAAAGTTGTGTTCAGCAGTTACTGTTTGGGTGCCACAGCCACCAAGTTTTCCCAGCTGCAAATATCAAATGATGGGTAGATAAATGGTATCTGTGGAGGGTGGGGTAGATCGCGCCTCAGACTGGTGGTTGGACCTGTTGAGCAGAGTAAGCCTGTGAAACTCAAATATACCATTAAAGAAATTAGAATTTTTTTTTTTAACAAAGATTGTACTCATAAATGACAATTGATCCACTTTAGCCACATCATGATCGCTAACAGTCAGTTTATTGATGGCTCTGAGCAGTAGCAGTGAAGGATTTACTGATAATCTAAAAGGATCAGCATACACCCCTTCTTCAGCTGTCACCAGAAGATGATAAGCAAACAGTGAAGTCCACGATCTATCACAGTGCATAATGTAACCTACAGGTTGTAGGTAATGCAATGCAAGGTGTAGATTAGACTGGAGGAAAGTAGAGCTTTCCCCATGGTGCTGGAGTGTCCCTGCTTCAGCATCTCTGCCTGCGGTGGGAAACTGAAGGCAGGGAGGTGTTTGGTGAGGATGTCAACATCGAGGCAAGGGTTTGGGAGCAAAGACTGTTATCCCCTCAGCTGAGGAAGAGAAGCCTGAAATGTTAATGAACCCATGTGATGCGGTAGTTTAATGTAGGGTCAGCAGCGCTTTGCTGGAGGTTCCTTTAAACCAAAGGTTGCTCTGCTCACAGTCAGGTACCATGTGAATCGCTCGTGTCTTTTGCCTTGACATGTCACAGTTGCTGCTGTGCCAACCAGCATGGACATGACACTGGCCCTTCCGAGCCAACAGACGCTCTCTGTCAGTAAGTGTCTGGCAAATTTGCTTAGTGCTTTGCAGAACTAAAACCGTGTTTGCCTCTTTAACCCTGCTGACAACTGTAGAAGAGTGATAAAACTTCGAAGAGCATGACACAGTCAATAATTTTGCATTGTATGATGAAATATAATGTTACAGCTGTCACCCTTAATTAACAAATAACACGTTGTCAATCCAGAATTGTCAATCCCATTGTAATCTCCAGTTTTGAACAACTCCCTTTGCAATATTACCAGATTAACTGCCCTTACATAAAAAAATAATTTACATAAAAGCATGGAAGTATACTTTATAAAAAATAGTTCCGATCTGTAGGTTTCAAGAAAATAAAGCAATCTGGGGTAGAGTCTCATTTGTGTCTCTGCTCAGAGACTCTCCTCTCAGAAGTGTCTTTCTCCCCTCATGGAAAGCCTTAGCAAATTGTGAAGGGTGTAACAGGTGCCTGTAGCCAAGGCTGAGGGAGTCTTGTTCCATGAGAGGGATCTCTTTTTCCTCATGCTGCTTGGCAGCAAGACAGCTGGTGCTGAGCTCTTCTGGATGACCTACAGCCATGTGTCTCCTCAGACTGCTCCTGCCCATTGCTTGCTGCCTCTGCAGCTGGTGAAACTCGGTCACCGTCCTGCCCCAAGCGCCTGCTCCAGAGCAACCATCACTGTATGTGTAGGGCTCGCACAGGAAAGTCCATGCAATTCTGAAAGGTTATTTTTGCTTGCTTTAAGTTGTTGAGATCTCTGTATAATGCTGCATGATGGTATTTCTTCCTACTTTGCCTTGTTCACTCACCAAAGGTGTGAGTTTGCATGATAGGCCTGTTAACATTTTACTGCTTTTGTAAAATTCCCACAAAGACTGCTTCCCCCCCACCACACACACCCTTTTGCAGATTTATTTTAATTCCCTTGTACAAAATTCACTGTGTGCAAACCCATTTGTCTGTCTCAGTTGTCGTGTTGTGTGGTGTTCCCAATGTGCCTATCACCATGGTATCTAAGCACTTTTTAATACATGCCGTCTGAAATTTGCCTCCTGTTTCAAGCTTAACAAAGCTGCAATAAGAGAAAAGACTAAGGAAGAAATAACAGTTTGGAATATTAGAGATGAGAAATAAGTTCAAATCATCCTAGTGGTTATATTATTCGTTCCTTCTCCACACAGGATTTATACAAATGAAATTTTAGTATGCAAACTAAGGCTGACTTTTGTCAGTTCAATTTACCCTCTGAACCTGGAGTTTATTGATTGCCCTGTCACTTCCCATAACCACACCATTCACTAAACTTGTCTGCATTTCCCCTCTTTTTCTGCCCCAACACAGCTCACACAGGCTTTGTTTGGGTTAGGTAAGTCTGCAGTGTAAATAAATTGATGTATCAATAGCTGCCCCATTGTAGACTTCTCTTACAAGCACCCTTCTGGCACAACAGGAAACTCCAATTGTTTAAATTGGTTTGGCAGTTAACTCCAATTAGTTTAATCTGGAATATAGCCTTGCTGTGTGCCCATTTAAAGATTTTTTCACTGGTGTAACTAAATCAGTTCAGGTGCTGGAATAGTTGGTTTGTTTTTTGTTTTTTTTTCTTTTTGTAGCACAGATAAGGTGTTGCACAATCCAACAAGAGAGACATGGGATTTGAAACTAAGCATCGGAGAGTTTGGTCGGTCAGCTCAGGGTGCTGGTGTTTGGCAGTGCCCTCCCTGTGTTTTAAAGACAACTCACAGGTGTCTGTGGTTGGTGGTACAGTTCTGCGTGCGGTGGTCCTTGAATCCCCTCATCTCTGGTGCCACAGACCAGCTGAGGGTACATGTTTCCCCTTGCTTTACGGTTGATGTGAAGGACTTTGGGGTGCAATCCCACTGAGATCAGAGCATATTTGAATATACCTTTTGCACATGTGCACGTGTGTTCACATAGAAAGTGCTCTCTGTCCCAAAAATCTTTCTGGGAAAAACAAATATTGACTTTCCCGTGCCTTGCATGTTACACAGATTGTTGTTTGTGACCTGTCAGATTGGAAGTTAAGCCACTTTCTGTAAAGTCAAAATAATATACTTAAGGTGAAAGTGGAGAAACAGGCTGATTTAGTTTTGCCCTCCTGGTGTTCAAACCCGCACTGTACAAAGAGGGAATCTATCATTCTGTAACTGCTGCTCCTGATTACTTGAATTTATACAATTCCTCCTGTCCAGAGACTCCAAATGCTTTAAAAACCATTCTTGTTGCAGGGAAGTTAATTTCAAGACACAACATAAGTGTATATATTAGAATATGATATAAAATAATCTGTGGCTCTTAAAATATTTAACAGCACAAAGTGGATCATTCCCCCTCACCCCCATTTTATACAACTGTGTAGAATTCCTATAGTGTCATACGCTCCCTATTAATCATACAGATAGAACTGTCATCTTTGTGGGCTCTGCTGGAATTGCTAAGGTGCCCTCTGCAGAAGATACTGTGGCTAATGTTCTCATTACCAACTAATTGGCTAAAGAGACTTCTCTCACATTGCATTTAGTCTGATGGATAGTTTTCTGTCACCTGATGGGTGAAATGGACAGCCAAACCAATTATCACAGCAAAGAGTGCTATATACCCAAAGAGTTCAGGCAGAGACAAAAGCCCCTCATAAGATTACGTTTAGTTGGAGCCAGCTGAGATTTTGTTAAATTGTTAAATGGTTTTGGGTTTGGTTTATATTCTTTTCTTCTTTTCTTTTCTTTTCTTTTCTTTTCGTCTTTTCTCGGCTTGTCTTTTCTTTTCTATTCTTTTCTCGTCTCTTCTTTTCTCGTTTTTCTTTTCTTTTCTTTTCTTTTCTTCTTTTCTTTTCTTCTTTAGCACGATTTGGAATGCCTTGAAACTGCTGTAAGTCAGGCAACCCCTGTACTGATTTTGGGTTGTGGTGTTAGGGCTTTGACATTAAGTGACCTTAAATGGGTGTGGAGGGTTAAAAAACAAATGGAGGCATCGTGTTGAGGTGTTACCAGACAGTATTCTGGAGAGATTTATACCTGAATGAGCCTTCTGATTCATAAGTGCTGGGGTATGTGCTATTTAGATAGTAACCCATAGACACAGGCATTATTCAAATTCTTTTTGTGCTTATTTTCCTTTCATGTAGCTCTAACAGTTTTGAAGGAATGTTTGTGCAGTAATTGAGATGGAAAGGCTTTTTGGTTTTTTTCTTTGTAGTTAGAGCTTTAATTTTTGAAATCTTTGCTTGAAATTAAAAGGCTGTTTCCTGGAGAAAGGGTGAGTATGTTGTACAATTCTCTCACAGGCCTAGTTTCCAGCACTTTGAGAACAGTCGCTATTTTTCCAGCATCAGCACGTGCATGCTGTATTCCCTTTTTTCTCTTAACTTTACTGTATATTCTTGCTCCTTCATAGGCAGGGGACTGCAGAGGATGTCAGGTAGAGAGTTTGGGCTCTGTCCCACGGAGTCTGTAATCTGGAATGGATAGGGAGACAAGGGAAATGGGAGAAAAGGCAGAGGAAAAGAAAAGAGAGGGTTACTGTGAGAAAATCACGCGGCTGCGTGCACGCAAGCGCACGGACTGTGGTTTCTGAAGTGTTTAGTTATTGAGAGCGTATAACCCAATGCTCTTAAAGAGCACTCCAAGGGAGCTGAGTGGAGCTAAGGGAAAATGTGTTGGAGTACTGAATCTCCTTTAAATCTTGTCATGTACTCTGGCTTTGCATGGCTGGCCCACAAATTATATCTTTGGGCCGTTGCAGTGGTGAAGTAAAAGAAGCACTGGGCACTGCTGATCTACAACTTTTTTGAGAAAGATGAGTTTTAAGCTATGCATTTATTTCATCCTCCACTGGTATTGACTGACAAGGACAATGGAAGCTGGAAGC